>NC_068356.1:87719940-87962440 GCF_020536995.1 Dreissena polymorpha
TATTTGCTTTGCGTTTCGTTGTAGTGTTACTGTCTCAGTCTATCCCAAAACCGCAAACACCATGTTCAAAACTTTATCAAGTTATTCTGAAACACGTTCTTAATATTCTATCAGCCGAAGATAAATTTAATAAGTTATGCTTAAAATAAATGTTAGGAGAGGGAAACGAGCAAATTAATTCTTAAAAGTCTCCCACACAAACGCATGGGGACAAAAACATCATTATAACCGTTAACCAATTCATATATCCCATTATAGAGTGATGACGCCCGATATTAAAATTAAGCAAATGGGGTTCTATTTTGTTTATTTAGTCAATACTATGAGAAAGCATTGACCGATACGTAACCCCAATACAACTATTGTTAGTGCGGATTCCCTTCGTAGAAACGTAAATAATTTCTATCATATTAATCAGTTTGCACATGTTAATGTGTATTAAACGAATATAAACACTTTGATGTTAATAAGCTTAATGGACACAAAGCACAGTATCATATTAACGTGTTTATTTTGTTGATTTCTAGAGTTAAACAAAATATGCCTTAGGTACCTTAATGCGCGTAAGAATGAGCTTTTAAATATGTTATTGGAATGTGGATATCAGTTATAAAACGAGAACGGTAACTGAAACGCTGAGTATAACGAAAACTTTTCTGGGCAGCAATTTTACTACCCAGAAAACGGACTCGACGGACTCAAGAACGTTTAAATCAGTCCAATGCTTCGGATTCAGTCGAGCTCAAATTATAAAGCTTACAATAAACTAATTTCAAGAAGAATTTTTACAGCTATATCATAACGTCTCCTATAATTTCCTTCCTGAAAATGTTGCATACCACAGTAGCTTTTTTCAGTTCATATCAGAATGAGGTATATTGCGAGTTTTAGAGAACTGCTAATTATCCGTTACTAAAATGTTTTTATACAAACGAGTTCTAATACAAGGGCTATTATCTGATATCATACTAAGATAACTGAGTGTTCTGTTTAATTTCTTCACTAACTCTATAATTAGACTTTGAATTCCGGCCATCTGTGTGATCGTGATATTGCGAAAGTAGAGCGAAAACAGCAGTCATCAACACACAGGCTAACGGACTGGTTGTAGAGTTTCAGTATTGCAGAATAAGGTTTGCAGTGTAAGTTTTTGATCAACCAGAGCTTTTGTAAACTACCAATTCAAATTGTGTTTATGGATTATCTGCATTAGGGTGTGTATACATGAACAAATGGATGCATGAAAATATCTTTTTCTTTTCAAAATCGATCCTCTTCTCTCGACTGCTGACCTCGTCGACGGTTGTTTTCTTTAACTTGAAAACGAGGATGAATCTTCAGTATACGCATACAAGAATTCCCAACGGGATAAAGTATATAAAAGCGATTGCGCAGTTACATTGACCCATTCTTCTTCGCAGAAATAAGGCGCTGACGAGTCGTTAATATAGCGGTGAGCTTTGGCTTTTATAGCGGTTTGTATCGGAGACATCATTGGCAACATTCAAATAATTATATATCACTATAAGCCCTCATTGACGCTCCAACTTGTGCTGTCGAGAGGGCATGATGGCCCTATTTCTATTGAGACAATTGCAACCAGCGTTTACGCGCTAATAAACGCAAGAATGAAACGATTGGGGATTTTGTTTCACCGAACGACCACAAATGACGTATCAAATTTGCAATAAACGTCTAATAAACGTCGGTGTGATGCATAGCCCCGCCATCAATATGTCACACACAGTTTCACTCCAGTTAAAGTAGTTCATTGTCGATCTCCGTTTTCTCGAAGAGAAGACAGTGAAGCAAACAAAGCAGTTTAAAAGCATACAATGATGCTTTACATCGATATTCATGGCCTGGTTGTAAACGCAAACATCTATATGTCCACGAATTTCATATTCTTCAGTTACGTTAGGACTTAGATACGTTGTCAAATGTCTTTTAAACACGTGTGACTCTTCATTTTCTTTACGTTGCTTCGGTTTATTTACTGACAAAAAGTAGTAGTGATAAATCTTACAAATAAGCACATGTTTACATGTTAAACAACCACTAGGTCCAACATCTTTGAGTTGCCATCAAATTATTAGAAGATTATATATTTTATTTATTCTTCTAAATTACTGAAAACCACCTTAATAATCATAACCATAAATATAGTCACTTCTTTTTACAGCGACGTTTATATGAAAAACTGCCACATCTTCATTTTTAAACAATCCCGAAACATAACGATTGTTATAGATTACATATTAAATATCCCGAAAGACAAGCGGACCTATAGCGACTATTCATGCCTGTATACTCCGTTATGGAATTACTCATAAAGGTCAATTTAAGGTTTCGATTCTCTGCCGTAGAGTGTGGAGACGCATTTGTTGCATCTGTATGACGTATCTGGCCTTGACAAATCAACAAGATTTATTCAAGCATTTCTTTCTCTTTTTATTGTAAATATCGATCACTCAAAAAGCAAAGCTTAAGGTTCATGGGAGGGATAAAATTCATTAAAACTTTGATTTGGTTTTTCTTATTTCAATGTGGTACAATATGGTCAAACTATACATCATTTTAAAGGTAAAGACGGATAGAATAACATAAACACATTTTTGACATTCAATATTTTTTGCTTTATTCATATTTGTGTTTAAAACCAATACATTTGTACACTAATTTACACAATCTCAATCTTAAGTTAGGAAGAATATGCACTACCGTAAGATGAATAAATACAAAGCTATATACATATACAAGGTCAAGTTAGCAACATTTCACAGAAAATTATTTTTAGAAAACAACAAATGAGTTATTATTCAACTTCATTTTTTGGATAATTTTCCTAAACAAATTTCTAAAAATAACTAAACTGAACTACTTTTCAAAAATCCAGGTATGGTGGATAATAAGGGTCACCATTCTATTTCAAGGGCTTAACAATTTTTCTATTACCAAATGGAAAATTTTAAACCATCTCAAATTGAAAGAAATTGCAGACGACATATAAAATTGTAAATAAATATAAAAAAATAGGGTTAACTGGGTAGATATCATTGTGATAAAAGGAGATATTGCTCATCAATAACAAGATGCAGTGTCTTTCTTGCTTTCTGAACAACTACTGCCCTTGTACCGTTTTGAATATTGTGTTACTTTTGGCAAACCGAATCTTTTTATACATTTGTATATCGATTCCTTCTACCCATTCTACCCATTTTGAAAGCGTGACACTCGCTGTGCTCCGTAGAAAAAACATGTGTATACACATACCTGATTCATCATTATTTTGACAGTTGGTCGCGACTAGTAAAACAACTGTTAACATTAATCAGGAAGATCGCTCTTAATAACAGAAATGATCACACAGAGATATAATCACTTACCCCATTTCAAATATTTTCCAGCTGAAAATTTTCCCCCACACGTCTTTTTTTAGTGTATTTTTTGACAGGCGCGCGCCACTTTATTGCCCTAGAGTAATGGGTAATGATAGACGTACCTGTTCATATCATGATTTCATAAACCTCATCTTTACTACTAAAGTTTTGCCGTTAGGCATAGATTTATTGACAGGTCTGTCCTGTGCACATAGGTATTCGTAAAAATACGTAAATATAACAAGGCAGACTTTTATAAATATGCATCCATAAAATGAGAACCAACATCGGCAAATTTCAAAATAAGGTCTTGTTCTCTACATGAACTTATTCCGGAAATCTGATGCAATATGCATCCTTCTACCATGAGTAAAATTGATGGTAGGCTTCCACCATTACGAAAATGGCAGGCTCTTATAAACCTCTATGCACCCTATATAGAGTTTATTATAATACAGAAATTTAATGCGCACATATCGTTATATTTTTAACTGCGCTACGTGCGACAGAAACACATTAAATTCTGACACAAGACCTCCGATTTGTATCGATACCCTAATTACATTTGCAATAAACACAATGATATACATACATATGTACATTATTTTATTTTTTTGTGTCTGCCCTATTCATATTCGCAATTACCATTACTGTTCTTATTTCCTATTTTCTTTCTTGTACAATTCGGAAAACTATTTTTAAATTTTCCAATAATTTTATTTATTCGTCCTCTTTAATTTTCTTTATCATTCTAATAAATAAAACCCGCCTTATTTTCTTTATTAAAATAATAAACAAAACTGTCTTAAATAATCTAAATTCCTAAATTCTTAATTCTGCCAATGTAAAATACTAGGTAAATTCTTTGAATATTTTTTATACTTGTTCCTTCTTCGAGTTTTCTATTATATTAATAAATAAAATCATCCACAAATTTTCTTTATTAAAATATTAAAAAAAACTGTTTTAAATACTCTTATTTTTCCTCGTACATTTTAATTTGATGAAAATTTACAAACATTCCAACAATTTAAGATGTATTGGTATGCAAAAAAAACATAAGTCCGTACATAATCCTATATTCTAATAATACCAAAAATATATAAAAAATATTTAAATACTCTCTGTGTGTACACCTTTAATTTAATGATTTCCATAACTCATAAAAATAATGTAAAACTCAAATATCTCTTTTTATTCTCAATTCACCGCTATTTATAAAAATGTACCGATAAATGCAAAATTGGCATGATTTTGATATTTGCAAAATTTGTTCGTACATAATTGATTATCATCATTATTATTTTTAACATCTGACTACGTAAAATTCTTTAAAACAATTTAACCTCCCCATCATCCCGTGGCCTGGTCAACACTCGTGACCGCCAAGAGCACCACATCATACGATGTCCTGAATAAAGTCCGGTCAGTTTACTTTAACATAAACTAGAACATCTCATCATTTGACAGTACATGTACTCTTAAAGTGTTACAGTTATAAACTGTTACATTACGCACAAACTTCATCTTAACTTTTCATATACATATTACTGAAATATACCCATTATCCTTTCATAAAATAAACTCATAAGAATAAATGATAAATGATAATTTATAAACTATTACATTACACACAAACTTCATCTTTTACATTGCATATACATTTTACTGAAATATACCCATTATAACCCGTTACATTACATTATGACAGATTCGTATGCATGTACAATCGGATGCATGTGCATACCTTTTTCTTTGACAAAATCATCCTCGTGTCTCGATCGCTGACCGCTCCGCTGCGAGTTTTTTAATTCGGAGAACAAGGATTATCCTCTGCATGCGGATATGAGAATTCCCAACGGGTTAAATATTGGAATAATACTTTAGCACACTCATACATTTATAACACGTATAAACCGATTGTGCAGTCCTTGTGTCCCATACATCCTCGCAAACAATCGGCGCTGACGAATCAGCGGTACGAACCGGTCCGCCACCATGGGTCAGTTTATGATAGACTTTTTGAAGTTTGATGAAGTTTTCTATTTTCATTTGTGATAGCTCAATATTCTTAAGTTACTTCAGCACTTAGATTCTTAGTCAAACGTGTTAACAACACTTGTGACGTTTCATTGCCGCCATATGCTTCAGTTTTTGTTTAACAGACACTTATTTGCATTCAACGATCTTGAAAAGTAGCACAATGTGACAGTATATAATAACCACTAGGTCTTACACCTACGAGTTGCCATTCTGGTCAAAGTATTGAAATATTCTCCTACATTATTTTTTCATTGAATGAACGAGTACGCAGAGCTTATCACCATCTCATATATATATTTAGCCGTGTCAAACTAGATGTCAAAACTAAACGATCTCTCTCTTATTTATTAGTAGCGCCAATCATACTGTATGGTTCTGAAGATTGGGGCATTTATGACAACTCTGAAATTAAACCAAAACGCTTTTCGCATTTTTCAAATATACTCTCTGCGTAAGAAATTTAACTTTTAAAGTATTAAGTGAATTGGGCAGATTTCTATTATCCGTAATAGCCAAGCGAAGGAAATTGTGTTATTGGATACTAATTGTAAGTAATCAGAATTTAATCTAATATAACGTGCTAATAGAGCAGATGCATATTTCTACCAAGTCATACTATACGAAAAATAATATATGGAGCCAAACTTTAAAATTTGGTTTCGACAAACTTGGCTTGAATAGGCTCAACTATGCGACATTTAAAACATTCTAATTAAAAAACCGGAATATCAAGTTGAAGAAGATTGGAATAATACCTTTGCGTCAATGCTTTTAACGCATTTATACTTAAATTTAAAAGAAGCTTTTATAGATACCTTTATTGTGTATATTATTAAAATTAAATAAATACTTGAATAATTGATTGTCATAGTTGTTTATCCTAATATATTTCATATTTTAATTTTATTGGTAACCTGTATTGGCCATATTTCTTGTGTATGTATATTCTTGTCCACATACAGAATGCAGGATAGCCAATAACTATGAAAACATGAAAAATGTCCGTTTGCAGTTTTTGTTTTGTAAAAACGATGAATTGCCTGGAGAGAAAACGTGCAACACTTTTGATACATCGGATGTTCCCACGACACTGCCAATCTCAACTGGAACGTCATTCGGTGAATTTGTGATTGATCGTCCGATTAAATGTTCACAATATCTTCGCAATTTCCTGCAGCGAACTTTTGTTTTAATCGTATTTTTTCAATATAAAATATAATAAGTGTCAATGAATTACGTCTAAGGCTGTTATTTGGATATAATCGAAATTTTGTTTCGGCCATGAACGCATTTTCAGATCAAAACAAGGTTTTGTCTTTATTTAAATGATACTGCAAAGAGCATTGTGTTGCATTCGTTTTTATCAATATTTATTTAGAAAATGTATCTACAATAATAACACAGTTCAATAAAACACTCCCGCTGCAATCAAACTTATCCCATTATTGTCTGATAAGCATGTTTACATTTTGTCTAGAATTTATACTGCTAGGAATATTTCTAAAAAGTGATACATATAATAGTGTAAAATCTGTAACCTATTAAAATGTTACGTTCGAATGGTAAATAGTTTCGTTCTCAGCATAACATGCTATGAATGTCGTAATTGTCTGTAATAATATCGCACCAAAATGTGCCTAAAAGCCACATATAAGGTTTAACCACACGGTGCTTGGAACGAAAAGACAATGTATGCGATCGGGTTAAGCAACATAAATAACATGGATCATCCTATCAAATGTACGCATTGTCCATGCTGTTTTGTTTTAAATGGAAAAGAATTACAACAGCGGAATATTCTTATTAATGAAATCACATTTCGACATTTTCGAAACTCCTTAGAAGCAGCACGTCATCAAATATACGATTTTTTTTATAAAAAATAAAGTTAAATAGAAATGCACCATTTAATTCTACTGAAGATTTATCCACGTATTAGCTGAATGAATGGAACAATAATAACCACTTTGCAAATAGGATGCAAATACAGTTTCTGCTTGTTTCATGTACATTTACGACTAGATATTCACTGCACCGAAAAGAAGCCTAGTTTTATATATTTAAAAAATAAAGCCAACTGATAAAATGCATTACATTATATAATTGAACGTTGAGCTGGTTCGTAAGAGACATATTACAAAACAAATGTATACCACAGATACATGATTTTATTGTTAAACATGTTTAAATATGTAAATTTGATTATGATATTGTTTTAAATATAAATAAATGCTAACCGTGTGTTCCAAAAAAAGAAAACAACCAAACACTTGAGACAAATGTGTAATCATTTTGTTTTAATTGTTATACAAAAATATATGGTAAAGCAACTAACGTTGTGTTTTTATTGCCATAAATCACTCAAATTTCTCCAATATATTGTATTAAGTATTTATAAGAATGTGTCATTGGTAATATAATGAAGTAGTTCGAAGAGTCTGAACCACTGCTCGTATGCGGTTTTAGATTCTAACCAAAAATATTAAACATGCCCTAAATCTGATAATTACTGATGATGTGTCTGTTTGATGTAACCAACATTTTACGAAACAAAAAGCGATATCTCAGTAATCATGGCGGTGAAAAGCGCAAATTCAATCGTCAGCATTGGAGTCAGAAATAATGAACCTAATATGGGTTTCGTTTTCGACATAAATACGTATGATTAGAATAACATACTACAAAAACAGTCTTGCATTCTTGAGAATGCGTATTGACTAGAAAGATGCAATAGGCTATTGAGGCATTTTTTAAGGTCATTTTCTATTTATGAAACAGATATTACTGCGTAAATGTTACCCCATTTATTTTCCGCCATCTCGTAATTACTAACAAATACGATGCTGATAACTCCCCGATTTCCCGTAGGCAATGTGCTCTTTATGTTCCATTCACTTGGTAGCATCTCAAGTATAACATAAGTACTTTGTTAAACAACATCCTCTTAACACGCAAAGATCTTGATACCGGTATGCTTAAACCTGTACCTTTTTTAACACGTATTAAGTGAAGACAATCGAAGTGTGAAAATACACATATACATTACAATGCATGTGCACAATAAAAAATTTAAACCTCAATCGCTAAATTATATACTATTTATTGCCAAATTTTTTAACTTTAACGACAGAATAATCGTAAGGTGTAGCTGACCTTCACGAAAAATTACTACAACGAAGTGATTGCAGTATTATGATTCATTGTCATAATTTCGTTACACAAATATATAGAACATTCACGAAGAAATAATCCATATAACATTGCTTTGCTTTAATACATAATAACTTTAATTAAAACATGTAAATTTAAATGTGATAGTTAATGGGCCTAAGAGGCAACTATTTGTACATATGACGTATCGTAAGTCGGGAAGACAATTATTGACACACAATCGACAAATGCTCTACGGAAATTCATTGTGGGCTATATATCAACTCAGAATGACAGATAAGTTCAATATCGTTCAGATTGTGATGCAAATGCAACTCGGCCGAAAGTGGATCTTGTATTCAGTTGAAACTATTTAATTATGCGATTTTTATATATGCAGCTAATATCTAATTCGACAAAGTATACCTCTCAAAGCTAGCGTACATATATATACGTCAACATTCATATTTGTGATATCAATAAAATATTAAAAAACAAAACGTTAAGAAACTGCATCGCATTGTCAATACTGTTCACTGTGTTGACTTAAAAGGAACATACTTTGTTGTAAGACATATGTTAAAGTTGAAATGATTAAATTATAAACATTTGCACGTGCATCGGTGGATAGGGCTCTTATATGCTCAAAGGAATTTCAATGTACTATCTTCTTAGAGTGGATGATACGAGCACATTAGGATGTGGCCGTGATACGATCTGTGTATCCGTTTATTTTCGATTATCATAATATTATTATACATATGCAAAACGCGAACTGCATGTTTAGTATGTGCCGATGACTTACTGCATCCGTTATGACATTGACTACCAAAACGTACAATACATTATACGCAAAGTTCAAGCCAAATGTGTAATTATGTAACGTATTCAAAATAGTATGATGTACGCATTATATTACAAATATATGCAAATTGTTGAAATAAAGGAGATATATCCAATATATAACCTAAGCAAACAACATGAGCACATCGGGCGGTATATCCGTTATTGACAAGAAAATAACTGCTATAATTGTAAAAAAAAGCATGCATATATAGTTAAATCGACAATATTATTGATACGTATTAAGTTTATGATACATTTAAACTTACTAGAGTTTTGGGAAAAACACCAATACTCAAATCAGATGCTCACTTATGCAGTACAATAAATTAATACAAATATTACATCAACTATATCATATTTTTCACAATACTTTGTTGTTTTGTTAATATCTTGGGCTATCAGAAAAACAAATCACCATCGTGTTCGGAACTCTTTCATGTGATGCTAATACAATTTATAGCTATTCTGTCATCTGAAGAGAAATAACGATGACCACTTCATAAAATGGATGTAAGAAATGGGAAACGGGCGAGAGGATTCTCACCATATCTTTAATAATAACGTGTTGACAATTGGAACGAATAAATCATTATTATGGAAAACCAAGTCATGTATCCAATTCCAGAGTAAGTTCGTCCGATATTAAAATCAGGGAAATTTAGTGCAATTTGGTTGACTAATTCATAACTTTAAATAAACATTGGCCGATTCATAACCCAAACGTATTACATATTTTTTTCATACCGATTACCTATATAGAAACTTATTTCTTTAAATAGATCATGATGCAAATATTGGTGAAACCTTTAGCACCTATAAAATATTTGCTGTATAACAGGTAGGTTTAATGGGCCGAAGTGGCAGCATCTTAGTTTGTTTGTGTTTTCTGTTTATCGTTTTAAACAAAACGTTTCCCTCTGTGCCTTTATGTGCACAGGAATCGGCCGTGTTGTAGTGGATATGGTGTCCGGATTGTGACAGGTTAACGGTTCGATCCCCATTGCTCTGTTGGTCTCCAATAAAACAAAAGCTCGTTTTATGCCTAGCCAACAGCCTAAAGGGCGTTGAAATAAATATTTGGCTTTCGATGCAATCCACTTGAAATTAATATGCTTACTTTAACATTAATTTAAAGAAGGATTTTTAACCGCCATATCATTAAAACTCTTTTGCTGTTGCTTCCTGTAAATGTTGCACATCACACTGTATTTAACTCAGTTTAAATAAGAAGCAGGCCCCATGCGAGTTTAAGTGACCTGATAATAATCCGTACCAAATATTTTGTTTACAAACTAGTGTTCTATTTTAAGGGCAAATATATGCTATAACACTTGCATAACTGATTGTTTCTTGTTTTATTTCCTCATTTACTTGATAATTAGACTTCGAATACCGGCCAACTGTATGACGGCGTTGTAGCGGAAGAACAGAAAATACAGTTACCATCAAAACGAGGTCTAACAGACATGACCAAAAGGTTATAGGGTCTAATCAATGTATTAACATTCTTTGTTTTCCGTATTGGAATATCTAAAGATGGAAACAGTAATGTGGTTCCTGGTTTAGGAGATTGCGCATTACATAATAAGCATTTGATCAACATACTTCTCTTAATTACCGAGTCAAATGATAGAGTGTAATTGCAGAGAGATGTGTGCTCGTGTACAAATGGATGCATCTTTTATCAAGCCATCATCTTGTCTCGATCGCTGACCGCTTTGTCGGGTGTTTTCTTTATGTATGAATGGATCATAATTTCGACTTTGAAACATCGACTCAAATACACTTTCTTATTATGTAATAGACAGCATTAGCTTAATAGAAACTACACAGCAAAGAAAATGGTTTATATTTAAATGCTTGAGTAAACTGTTAAATAATATATTGTATTTCTGATAATTGAGCTCAGTTGGTAAAGAAAAACATATAACAAACGAATGTATAGCACATATACATGTTTTTATTGTAACATATGTTTGGATAGCTTAATTTGATTATGAATTTGTATTTTAATGAATTATGCTAACATTAAACATAAACTCCCACTAAGGTTTGATAGAGATTGCAACATGCTTAAAAACCAACACCAATACACGAATTATTTCAGTTATTCGCCAGATGCCATATTTTTGCATCCATATCTTATTACCAAATAACATCACTTGCAAATTATACATATGCTGTTTTAACTACAACGATATGTACATTAACAAAACCGTTAATAAAATACATATTATGCCGGAATAACACAGAGAAATTACTCCATGTGTATATTTACAGCTATACATAGAAACATGTTTGTTTAAGATATACAATAAACATACTTGCAGTGTGACGAGTAAGGTTGAGGACATTATTATGCAGAGTAAAATTGTTAACTCGCTACCCAAGTGTAATTTTCATCATTCAACTTGTAACACGATATTTGACTTATCAAGATATACTTCGGGTATTTATAATCAAATATACACAAACATACGTTTGTTAAATTATTTTAATTCAATATATGAATATTATTATTGTATGTTGTTTATTGCCACACAACATGTCATTTTAGGACCAAACGTATTCGTGCGGAAAAGGAACTAGAACCTCATGTTAGATTATGTCTGTTAACGTTTATTTGGATTTGTTTTGATGTTGTTTTTAGTTTATCTTCACAATATATGAGTATTGTGCGTCATTCAGCTTAGTTTGTTCCAGGTAAATCGAACTTGTCCAGCACTAAACATCCGTGTATGACACTTGCCTGAGTTGACGTTGTACTTAAGGATGGGCTGAAAAGAATTGACACCAGTATAAGGCGTTAACTTTCATGGAAAAATGTCATCATCATGTCTAATTCTTGACAGACAGTCATTTGCATTTCATGTGCGTTGTAAAGTCGACGGTACGATCGCCATCGGCGTACATAAAATGTTCATGACTTGTCTTTTTTAGAATATCAATTACTCTACTTAAAAAACATTGTATTGTGGTAATATTGATAAACATTTATAATTCACAACATGAAAAAACATAAGACAAACGCAATAATAATTGTGTATAACCCCTTCGATTGGGGCTAATTAGAGGGGTCACTTTGTCCGTTTAACCGTACGCAACTGACAAGTTTCAAGACTATGTCATTACTTTGGTATATTTAAGTTGATTTCGAAATGCAAGAAATGTCCACCGTCATAAGATGTATAGAGCCTGTCGAACTCTATCAAAGTAAAAGCCACACTTAGAGTTCAAAGGTCAAATTTTCCATAAAAGTTACTCATTGCATATGACCAAAGTCAAACCTTAACATAATCTCAAAGGTCAATCGAACAGTGTAACTCTTGTAGGTGGGGAATCAATTTTGGACTGAAACAGTTTTTTGGTCATAGGAGGGATTTTAAGACAAAAGTGGAATGTGAGAGCCTAAGTTACCAATTGTTTTATGTCTTGTTATTGTATTTCAATTTGCAATGTCTTGTTTTGATTTCTAACGAACCACAAGTTGCAACACATATACACCACAACATTAATAAGAACAGTTTCAACATGTGCATACACACACTTCGAGAGTTGACCATGGATGTGTTGTTTCTTTTATAGAGCTATTGGACATATCAGTTTAAATGATAGTATGTTATGCTATTTTATAAAAAAAAATAATATTCATTCTCTCGGACACCGACAAACACCAGATCAATTGCCACATCTGTATTTCAAATAGATCAAAAAACCTAACGAGTATGTGTAAAGACGTTGGTATACATGCACAACACATTTCATGTAAAATGTTAAATATCCCGCAAAACACCGGAACTATAGCGACCAGGCATGCATGTATACTCCGTTGTAGAATTACTCCTAAAATTCGACTTATTGCTTCGATTCCCTACCGAAGAAAAGCGCGCTGAGGTGTGACGATGCATATGTTGCATCTCTATGACGTTCCGAGCATTCGAAAACCGACAAGTTGCCACGCGGATGACCTTGAGAAAGCCATTCCGGAACCTTGCGTTCATCCAGCAGTAAATAAACGGATTATACATGCAGTTAGACATGGCTAGCCAATGAGATGCCGTCCACACGATGTTCATGCCTGGCAAGTTATAGAATGTGAGGTGAACGTCCCCAGCAATGGTAATAGCATGGA
This sequence comes from Dreissena polymorpha, assembly GCF_020536995.1. Taxonomy (NCBI): domain Eukaryota; kingdom Metazoa; phylum Mollusca; class Bivalvia; order Myida; family Dreissenidae; genus Dreissena; species Dreissena polymorpha. The sequence goes on from NC_068356.1 coordinate 87,733,492, forward strand.
GTGGCAGCCAGCAAATGGCGTATATGATCACGACGACAACCAGCATCTTGATAATCTGAAATGATAATAGTATGCCCGTGTGTTTCTTTGTGAACAAATCATGCACACCAATATTATCGATAATATAGTAAAATATAGTACCAACTAAACTTCGTTTCATTTCAATGCTTGCATTGCATGGTGTAAGGTCTAGTCAGCCACATGTAAACACATACTGTACAGGTTAGTTTAAACCTATTTATTTGAACTCGATTGCATATAACGCCTCAGGCTTATAAAAACTTTCCAGTCCGTTTCCTGGGCCTAGAACCAGTACTTGGTGTCAATGAGGAGATGTCACCGATTGCTAGGCAAACACCATATCCATTACGCTACGCCGACCTTTTCGTTGACATGTTGACAACAAACTGTAACATGACACTCATATTAACGCAATTTATACTGTGATTTGTTGCATACAAGTTTACTTTAATGCATTTCTGAGTGCCATAGACCGAGAGAATTGTCACGCAGATTGATTTTTTATTTTATGACTATCTGTGTTGCGCAAGTATATGTATCTTTAAGTACAAGCCAAATGCTTGTATCGGCAGCCATGTTCTCCTCACTTAATAAGATATCCCGCTTATAAGATGAAATGGAATCTATTTTTCAGTTTTGAGAGACTTTTAAAAAAACACGTATTTTAAGTTTTGAAACAAATGACGTTATTAAAAAAGAAACTGATTTAGGGTGTTTGTTGGGTTAATTAGTACTGGAAATATTTTTTCAACTCGTTCGATCCTTTGAGAACATCAGATGAATGTGTTTTGAAGTGTTTATTAAGCGGGAACCTTTTAGCACTGTTTTTTTTTTATAGTGAAAACTGCATAACTTAAAATTAGCTATTTTTGGCAACAACAAGCTCGATGCATGCTTAAAGCCTTACACAAAAAATATAATTCGTGTGACGATGATTGGAACATGGTACATTATGAGAGGGTTAGAGTTAAAATCTATGCCCATGAATTTTCACGCATGAGGCAGATATGAAAACTGCGAAGTTTTAACGATGATGCATTTATGTTAAACGACAATATTGTTCACATAAATTGTATCGGGCATTTGAACAGATCTTAATTTACGAGTTTCTAATACTTAATTTGGCAATCCATAGAGAGTTATTTTCAACCGCCCAACATTAACATTTTATATCAATATTGTTAGATTAAAATCAGCGATACAAGTTTTGAACTGATACCAGAAAAAAACTATTTTGTTAAAATGTATGTTCCTAACAAAGTAAACAAACAAATACTTAAACGAGTTTGTACTATGACTGTTTTCAAATTGACCAAAATCAACGGCAAAAGCAATACATACTATTATAAATCCGTTAAATATTCTCATTTACAGAAGGCACACTCAAAACAGGAATTTAACTGCACTGTATGCTTGAAGTTGTACTGTTTAAATAATTACTGTTAAGTGATAGAATGGGCATATAAACTATATACACCTGTGCTACTGTTCTTATTTAACCATTTATTTTCTTCTTTATTAAATAATCAATATTTAATAATAATACAAATTTTGTAATTTATGCATAAGTAATAAAGGAAATAAAAACTGGCAAAATAAAAAAATATATGAATTTTGAGGGTCCAGATTAATTTGCATTATAGCGCTTCCTAACGTAAAAAAAAGGATTTGATCTCTTGTATCGCTAGTAATTTCTAATGTACCCAATTAACATATAGTGTAAGAATATGCATTAATGTGCAGAACAAGACTATCATTTTTACACATTCAGCATACTCGATCTCTGCTTATTATATGTTTTTAAGATAATTAACGGACTTAATGGAAATAGCGAGAAATTAATTTTATATGTGACTTGTCGGATATCGGGGAGATAATTATTGAAAAACACTCGACAAAAGCTTTAAGACGATTCATTTATGGCTATAAATCAAATGTTAATGACATAATTGTTCAATAAATTTCAGATTGCGATGCCAAAAACAACTCGATCAAAACTGAGTTATTGATTAAAGCTGCAGAAACGATGTTATTATGCACTTCAAATTCAACATTATCAGAAGACACTTCATAACAGTATCAACCAATCGCTATTACAACTATGATGGCACCAGGTCTGGTAAATCTTCAACAACGATAAGCACTGTTTACGTTATGGTGTGCATTGTTACCACAAACGAGGTTTGGTTTATTACATAATTTATACGACACATTTCTGCCGAACAAAGACTTTCAAATATGCCCAGGTTGATCTCATTGCCTCATCGTTTAAGCTATGCTTATCTGCGTGCTTCATTTGTTAAAAACAATGTGCGTCTATATCATCTGGTTTTTTATTCTTTTAAATTGATGTTATATGATTAAACAGAAATGCTTAAATGTTTGCTCTTTAATTTCGAAATGTAGAACGCATTCCGAAGTCGCACAGGCTTATCCGGAACGACACTTTCCGCCTTAAATGGATTTTTGCGAAGAAGACACTGTCCTCAGACAGCAAATATTATAAGCGGAAAGTGTGCGGACTGCATAGGTTAATCGAGGACCACACTTAACGCATATGCAATAAACCCCTTTTTCCCAGAGCACGGCCCATATCTATGCGGCTCCAAACTTATGCGATAAATTATGTCACATAGAGCTTCCATCATTAGAGTGTTAATACTATCTCATCTGCCAACAATTAAGAGTGTCTAGTGGATCCCTTGCTGTTCACGCATTTTCGAATCTTCACACCATGTATGCGGTTCTGTTAACAGCAAACAAACAATCGCCAGTAAAAAACATACATTCTTGTTGAGATGTTTTGATAGCAGGTAAACATCGTGTTCCATTTCACCCGGAATGTTATTTAAGCAGTATGTATTTATATAATTCATAATTTTTAAACATTAAAAAATGCGTAAAGAATTTGTATCGTCTTTAAAATGCTGTCAATGTTTAATTCTAATAACGAATGCACTTATTTGTCTAGCTATTAGCCTTTATGATTATGTCTGTATATAGAAATACATATGCAAATCGCATACTAAATGTTTATTCGCTGATTAACTGTATCTAGAACAAGAATGAATACAACGACTTAGAGTATATAATTTCGCACAATGCCAGACAATTATGGGAAGCTTGTACGTTCTCAAAATAGTTCGTGAACAAGGAGAAGCACTTTTCGTCGACGTTTTCTGATAGTCGATACTTAATTTAACGTCTGATAACATATATAATACAATCACATTTTTAAAACACAGGGGATGTATTCAATATGTAACATCGTCGCATAAGTACAGCACATTTGGTGTTATATCCGTCATTGACCAGAACGAAGCGAGTATAAATGATTATGCAATACGCAACGTTGTTTAATCAACAATATGTGTTATAAAACTTAGTTAGATGATAAAATTAAGCTTGCTTGATGGCTAAGAAAAATACCTATTGTATCTGAACCCATGTGCTCACTGATTTCATTGCATGCATTTATAAAACAAAAAAATCAACAGATGTGAAAGATAAATTATGTTGAATGTCGAATGCGAATGTTTTGTTGTTTCAACGACACTGCCTAGGTCTATCAAAAAACCTGCAGCATCATGTTCGGAACACAATCAAGTGATTCTAATAAACATTCTGAATATTATGTCAAAACTAGATACATTTAATAATTAATGATTACACTGTATGTTAAGAACGAGACACGAGAAAGTGAATTATCGCAATTCCTTTAATGCTAAGGTCTTGACCATGGGAAGGATATATCATTATAATTGTACACCCATTCATATATCCCAGTTTAGAGTAATTGCATTCGGTATTTAATTTGAGCATATGTAAAGCAATTTATTTAATCCTCTTACGACTTTAAGAGACCATTGACCGAAAAGAAACCTCAATAACATTACTGTAAATGCTGATTTGTTTTCATAGAAACTTAAAAAATAGCTTTCAAATGAATCAATGTGCAAATATTGATGTATTATTTATCGATCATAAATTAAATGGCGTGTAACTGGTCGGCTAAATTGACACAAGCGACAACATCCTACGTTGTTTGTCTTCCACTAATCACGTAACAAAATTTTTGCCGCCCGTAGCTTTATGTACCTTTTTAAAATACAACGAAATATTTCAGATGTGAAAATAATTTATAAAACGAAAACATCGACCTGTCATAAAGAATAACAATATAAATATGTTCCTCATTTACAATATGCTTTTTAGATACATTAAAGTAAATAGCACATGCTAAACACGTGTTTCATAAACACATATACGTTCAAAGATGTGTGGAAGTGACGACATAACATAATATTTCTCCTTTACAGCATCCCTGATATTTATTCGCGGAAATGACTTGCGTTTTGGTATGTTATGTTCACGTGAGTCACTAATTACAAGATGATTGTAAACGGTCAAATTACGAACTCGCTTATCAGCTGCTTCTTGTAAGTGGTGCATATCCCATATTTTTTTAACATTGTGATACAGAAGTACAGAGCAATATAGCAAACGTCAAAACAAAGGTTTCCAAGTATAACACAAGGTCATCGGGCCTTATAAACTTATTGGTGTTGCATTTATGTCTAATATTAAATATCAACGGTTGGAAACAATACGGTTTTCCTGTTTTTGAGTTTCAGTGTTAAATTATAAGCCGTTGGTCAACTTTTCTCTTAATTAACATTTCAAAAAAATAATTTGAAATGCAAAAGCGTAAGAAAGATGTATATGCATGTAAAATGGATGCATGTGATTACCTTTTTCTTTGACAAAGCCATCCTCTTGTCTCGATCGCTGACAGCTTCGCCAGGTGTTTTCTTTATCCAAAGAACAAGAATGATCCTACTGTATGCGAATATGAGAATTCCCAACGGGATAAAGTATTGGAATAATAAGATGATAAAGTTATACACCGACTGTGCAGTGACATTGTCCCATACTTCTTCGCAGAAAATCGGCGCCGAGGAGTCGTTGACATAGCGGTGAACCTTGGCTTTTATGGCGGTCGGTAGCGGAATGATTATTGATAACATCCAAATGATAGATATCACTACGAAGCCCTGTCGACGCTTCATCTTGTGACGTAGAGGGTGCACAATTGCCCAGTATCTATCGAGACTAATTGCGACCAGCGTAAACGAGCTCATGAACACAGTGACCACTTGCAGGAACGAAACGATTGGGCACATTGTTTCACCGAACGGCCAAGAATTGATGATCAAATTTGCAATGAAAGTCAGCGGTATGCACAAGACCGCCATTAATATGTCACTCAACGCGAGACTCACGATAAAGTAGTTCATTACCGTTCTCATTTTTCGCGAAGAGAAGACAATGAAGCATACAATCGAATTTCCAAACACCGACAAACATACAATTATGCTGTACATCGTTATAATGATCGCCTGTTGATAAACAGGAACCTCGATAGGTCCACGGACCTGATATTCTACAGTGACATTTAACGATGATTCTGACGTAGCATCGTAGTCAAAAGCGTTTTCAACACTTCGCATTTCCGTCATGTTGATTTATGTAATAATCACTGACAATTAGCAGGAATTAATTATCATCGCGAGTAAGCGCACTTGTACATTTCATCATTGCACAATTTGTGTCAAACCTTCGATTCAACATGTTCATCAAAAAATTATGAGATTCTGTTTTTAATAGTTCTTCTTTCTAGAACGTCTAACGCCTTAAAATCAAATGCTTCTAACAAATCCAGGAACTCCTTAGTATGGGTTCGTAGTTTTACATCTTATTATTTGCTTTGGTGATTTGAACCGGTCAACGATCTTAGGACATAACGATCACATCTAGTATTCACTCTATGAGATAAATCTGAAAATATAAATCAAAGTGTATAAATAGAAAAACGAACTGTATTCTTATCAGGGTGGACATTTTGTAACAATTAAATGTCATTACACAAATAATATATATATATTGCCAACATAAACTTTGGTTAAAATCTAATATAATATTTGCATATTAAAATAATATCATTATTCATCAATTTATAATTCCGTGCAGCTTTCGCGATTAAAAATATTACGAATGCAGAAAATAGTAACAGTAAATTAAATGAAATAATATTCACATTAAATATTCACTTGATGAAACTTTACGCTTATATTAAACATTTCCAAAACAGCTTCACGTGTATTCGTTAAAAGTTTCCAGCGATAAAGAAAAGGTCTCGAAACGTCGTGATGCTAATTATCTTATTTAGGGTGAAACCATTTGGCAAAAAAGAAATTTATTTCGAAAGTAATTGCAAAGCCTAGTCAGAAATATTTCCAAAGGCACATGCTTTTGCATTTATCCAGAAGTTTGATTGTTTTGTAATGTGTTAGTCGCAGAAAAATTCGCTGTGATAGGAACTTTGGCAGTCACGCCATTCATGAGATTCGAATTGAAAAAAGGAAACATCTTACAATTTAGTGGAGACACCAGGAAATGAACACATTTTCCTTTTAAAAAGATTGTCAAATCGTAGGATGCATGAGTACAAAAACGCAAAGCCACGTTTTCAGCCTTCGCTTTATTTAATGTTTACCGATGTTAAAGTTAACAATGATTATCTAGAAAATAAATCAGAAGAGAAATTCGTGTCCTTATTTATCATTGCAATTAAAATATTAATAAACTTAATAAGATTTAAAAAGGGATAAATAAGATATCATTCATGATATTAAGCAGGCACGTGTTTCACATTTCTAAAAAAACATTAATTTTATCGAAACATCGTGCGCTGAATATTATTTGCTGTGTTTTCTTAAGAAAACAATACCGTTTATTCAATTTACTTAAAAAAAGACTTGAGAGATGTCGTGTGTTCAAGTTTCATTCGGAATAGTTTGATAAAAAAATTAAATAAATACTACAGGTACTATTAACTAATCATCAATGTTTACTTTATGTAAATGTCTTAGGCTCGAAAATGCAAACGAATCATGCTATTAACAATATTTTTAGGATAGTCTGTCTCGATTAATTATTCATTAGTTATTCATTCATTGTATATATATAGTGCGACATTATAAGAAAAACAACGCTGCCGTATGCCTTGGTTTTCAAGTGCTCATTATTTGTGAACGTTTGCAAAGCAAGTGCAACGTCTAGCAATTAACCGGAAAGTCTGTCGCTTAAACATATTACTGTCCAAAATGACACGTTCTCTTGTGTCAATGACTGTATTTTGCTCAAAAAATGTTTACGAAGCTAATCAAACCTTGTTATTTATTGACAAGGTTTTCGAGAATATTGGCAGCTTCTAGTAAATTAGCAATCTACAGCAAACATTTTTCCAAGCCAAATCACATTTGTGTTGACAAAATTGTTTATATTACATGCTCGCACGTTTTGAACCTGAAAAACAACAACAAAATTAGTTTATTTTGCAATCAAGACTTACGTGTCTAACCTAAAAAGGCATATTTTGAAGACTTACAGACTGACATACCTCTTAACTAGTTTCACAATTTCAAAATATTAAGGACATTTCTGAGAACTCACCAGCATTTTATAAAGCGCACAATCTTATGGCGTTGCTCTGTGAAAAAAGGATTTAATGCATGCGCGTAAAGTGCTCTCCCAGATTAGCCTGTGCAGTCCGCACATGCTTATCAGGGATTACTTTTTACGCTTTTATGATATTATTTGTTTCAAGAAAGTCTCTTTTTAGCAAAAATCAAGTTAAGTCGAAAAGTGTCGTCCCTGATTAGCCTGTGAGGATTGCACAGGCTAATTTGGGAAGACACTTTTCGCAAATGCATAAAACTTTTCACAAAACGCATAATATATTATAAAGCTATTTTAAATGTGTTGTTAATGTTATTGTTTAAAATGTTGAAAACTACTTGATCACTTACACACATAATAATGATTGGAAAAATATACACATTGTTGTGTTATTATTGCGTAAGTCATTTTGAGCCCGGTAGATTTTCTACGCGGTACGGTTAAAAGTTTTATGTTGGTGTATTTTGATTGACGTGTCGTTATTCCTACCCTATGTTGTGCTACAATTAAAGACCTACTTCAATACAACCAAACGTTCATAATTGTCTTGAGCTACATTAATTTACAGATATCATTTAGTCTATTATCGGTCACTTACTAAATCGTGTCACAATTCTCATAAGACGAAGGCATAATTTTTATATTTTTGTAATTATGTACATTCATCTAGATTGTATCCGAAATATTATGGAATTTTAGCTAAAGAACAACTAAATGTTAACCCTGAGAGTAAACTAAACACGATGAAAGAGGTCAAGAGAATAAAACAAAGATCACATTCTTACGGCAACTTATATGTTCCAAATATTTTAGTACATACCACTAAAATAAAACCAATATTTGTACTATAAAGTTAATTGTAAATGTAAATTACAACAGAAAAAAACTACATGTATTTTTAAATTACATTAAATGGTACATCATGCCTCACGCTCAAGTTTAATTTAAACCTATTTATTTTAGCTCGATTGCATCGAAAGCCTTTGGCTTACATAAACGCCCTCGAGTCCGTTTCCTGGTCTTAGAATCAGTACTAGGTGTCTTTGGGGGAGATTTAAAGAACGCTCCCATGTTGGGGATCGAACCCGTGACCTCCCGGTCGCTAGGCGGACACCATATCCATTACACCACGGCGACCTTTTGATTTGAACGAAGTTTAACAGGAATAAAATAAACTGTATTCATTACCACAATAGAGATATTTCGATGTCTAGTTTATTTTCATGTTAACCGAACCAACCTTTTAAATATGTATTAGTTCGCGAATCTGGCTAAGTAGTCGAAAGCATATATTTTGTTTTAAATTGTCGGTATGTATACGAGTACGCAATCACAATTGTACATGCATTAGCACTTTTGTTACAACAGTTATCATAACTTTACAACTCTTAGTTCCGTACAATTTTTTGCCATCTTTTCTGTAGCAATTGTATGTATTAATAGACAAAATAAACGTCCAGAATACATATAACAAGTCACAAAATTAATAAATTACTTCCCTGTTAGCTCATAAGTTCGAAGCCAAAGCAATTAATTCACACATTCAACAAGACGGTATCCGTTCCGTGACACAGTAAGTGCAAAAATCGCAAAAAAAACTTCCTGTCAAGTTAGCGAACATTTTAGCCAAAATGAGAGTGATATTGGATTGATCAAGCCAAATAAGCTCCTCGCTTGATGCGCACACATTCTCACGGAAACACAAAAACGGAGTATTGCAGTGGCTAAGCCGTGCTTTTCATTGGAAAACGTAACGGGACAGACCAGGGCCCGTATTCACCAACCGATTCTTAGACTTAAGAATAAAGAATAGACTTAGAACCAAGAAAAATGTGTTCAGTGCTTGAATATATACAGGCCGCCACTGGTGATTATGTCATTAACAAAATGTTCTATATGAAGAATAATATAGATAGAGATGTTTACTGCAGAGTTTGACTCAACATTAAAGAAATTATTGAATATTGTAATTTAAAGAATTTTCTTTATTCTTAGACTTAAGTCTAAGAATTGTTTGGTGAATACGGGCCCTAGAAACGGTCAGGAGAACGGTAGATAATACGCTGCGTGTTAATCGTAGCAAATTAATATAATATTATAGTTGTATTGCTTGCTTTGATTCTTTAGTTTATTCAAACATATAGAAAAATAGCGACGGTCAATTTCAGGTTAAAACAAACAATTTCACAATCGTACTCGATGTTTGAACATGTTTGTTGTATGAAGTCTGAATAAGCCTTTTAAATAAATAAATAATAAAAAATATGTTTAATATATTTTTATAATATATTTATATATCTGTATATTTATATATTTATATATTTATATATTTATATATTTATATATTTATATATTTGTATATTTATATATTTATATATGTATATATTTATGTATTAATATCTATATATTTATGTATCTATTGATTTTTTATGTTTTATTTATTTATATTTATATAAATATATCTTTTTAAAATATATAAAGGATCGATTCTAATTTAAAGTTTTGCCAATCGATCGTCCTAAATTGAAGACGTTTCTTTTGAAATTCAATTATTTTCACTCGATCTTTGAATCAAAACAAACACACTTTATTTTGCAAATGATCTTCGCCCCCAACAAAGAAAAGTATGGAAACAATTTATTAGGAACGGAGTATGTTTTTTTTCTTTTTAAGGGCGAACTTGTATTGAACTTTTTGTGTACTAGAGCAACGTCTCACTTTAACGATGGTATCATCGACCATTTAAAAAAATAAATAAATCAAGCGTGCAATAGCCAATGACAAATGGAAATACAAAGTATGCACAAATGTGAATACGTGTGATAATAATAAACAAATACTTTTCATTTCAATATAATGCTGCTCACATATTCAAATACTATAAAGAGTACGTGAAATTCTGCGCATTAAGTCTTTTTTAATTATTTGTATCGTATTATGAGATACTCTTAAATCATACATTACATTAACTTAAAAATAGCAAATTAAAATGTATTGACAATTAAATGTTGAAAAAAAGAACAAAATTATAACGTACATGTATGTAGTCCTTGTGTAATAATTATTATAATACAATAACTTAACAATAACACATTGACCACGTATTATCATGTCTACGAGTTAAAATTATATTACTATTTGTTCAAAAACATATACAAACAAAAACTTATGTAGTGTTATATCTAAAATACATGCAGACTTTTCTAAAAGAACATGAGTACATTGTTAGATGACACTTTTGTCATCCAGAATGCAGAATTTTGAATGCTGAAGAAAAAAAAAACACTTGAATAGTGAGTGATACGCTTGAAGACATCGAAGGTAATTGCCTCAACAAGCAATCAAGACCTATTTAACAACTTCGCCGGCAATAATAATGGCCCAGATGCTCTGCTACTTGTGCACACTTTATAATCTCCTTGGCGCCAAAGACATATGTTATCCAAGTTCTAAAATGTTCGGCTTTGTGAACTTTTTAATATAAGGTCGCACTTCTGAAACATGGAGCAACACGTATATCTAGAATAAAGAGAACTTAAAACTTGGTTTTGCTTTAAGACTGAAACTTTATCAACATTGTGGTTTAAAACAGCATTTTCATCTTAATGTCTTGAATGCTATGGAACGTGTTTAGTTCATGTTTGAAGATTTAAATGTATTAATAATTTCGGTTCTTAAATAAAGATAAATAAATATAAACTTTAAATTAATTCTTACAAAGCTCTTCCATGTTGTTGTAATTGATTCATCATCAACTTTAGCAAACAAACATTAGCCATACACTGCGAAACGACACATAATGTAGTTTGTATTGTGGAGCGTGACATATGAATATATAATTTATTTTAATGTATTGGGCTTTAACACTTTCACAACTTTAAATGACAATATATAAGTTTGTTGGAAACAAAACTAAACATAGTAATTGTTAAAAATGACAGACTTTAAAGTAGTGTTTGCTGGCTCGATCGCTCAATTAATATTTAGCAAAATTCATGTGAGCAAGTGTTCACTTTGGTAAGGCCATATGCATATACCGACCGCGTCAAAATTGCTAGAAATTTAGCCTGTATAAGAGCTTTGATACTGTAGTATTGACTTTGCTATATGCTCTAATTAAGAAAATAAACACGATTCAATGAACCTAATAGATGATGCATTACCTTTACGTTTACCAATTAAATAAAGGTAATAGACATATATTCTAAATATAAAAGGAATACGATTTTAGCACATTCAATATGTAATTGCACGTGAAGCTTATTTGTGTAACAAGTGTGTGTACATGTTAATAAAGTAACAGAAACTAAACAAATTAACATATATATATATACATATATATATATATATATATAAACACAATTTTGTATCATAATGCACGACAAGTACATGGAATGCTTGAACGGTACGGCACACAATCCCACTTACTAATCCTCGAATAGGTTCCTTAGTATGTATTAATTATTTAAGATGTACATGAGTGAAATACCAAGCATACATATGATTTTGATATTTACCTTATGACAACATTTCATCCCTGTAGATCCATTTGTAAATTTCGCATAAAATAAGATTTGAAAGCTACAACTATAATAAAACATATGATATGGTTGTCTCTTAAAAAACACACCAACTGTTAATTAAAGTAAAAATCTTCGTTATTTAATAGTGAACCATAATTCCATCCATTAAAGATACTTTCACTTCTGCAATATCAGTTCAGCGATGCGCGCATAACAGTATCCAACTGACTCCGCAGAAATAGTTATTATCTTTCAGAAGCGACGCAAAACATACTCCGCTCTTATTTTCATCAGCTATCGAGTTTTACCTAAGGCTAACTTAGGGTCAGAAACGTCCATAGCCATCTGTTACAACAATATTTTCGCGCAATGCCCTCCGTCGTGAAAACCTACCTAAAGTAGTTTGTTATTATAAGTAAATATATAAATTAACTATATGGGACGTTTGTGTATCTATTTTTTTTTTTACATGTCGGTAAAATAATTTAGATGCAAACGATACGATTAAGTTTTTGTTTTTGCGTATTGCTCTGTTTGGTTGTTTTAAATACCATGATACATATCATAACATGTAGTTTTAATCAGTAGCCTGTATTTGTAATGGTTTTATGTTTGTGCATTGGGGTATTTAATTTGTTAATATTTCCGTCTGATCAATGAATACCTTTTCATAACATCCAATAAATTAGACCTTAAAAAAATCCAAATATTAGTTAACCATATACAAGAAATTGTATAATTAAACATATGTACGCACAATGTTTGATTTTTTTAAAAATAATTACGTGGAAAGGCATCATCACTTGCACTTATTTATTCGTGGCAAACATACAGGATTGCACAATTTTGTAAAGTATTCAATATTCGATTTTTGTCATGCAAAGCAATCCAGAAAATTATTCTTTTCGGCAATCTATTAGCAAGTTATTTAAGGAAAAAAGGTAATTGAAACAAAACCTTGCCATGCTTTGTTGGTTTTTATTTTGCACCAAACTGATAAAGTAGTAATATGTTTTCTTTATTGTCAAATATAAAACTTAAAGTACACACAAATAAATAACAAATGATCTAATACTCATCCGTTTAATCAAGGTCTCCGTGATATAATCGTGATATGGTGTCTGCCTAGCGATCGGGAGGTCACGGGTTCGAGCCACACTGTGGGATCGTTCTTTAGATCTCCCCCAAAGACACCAAGTACTGGTTCTAGGCCCAGGAAACGGACTCGAGAACGTTTATATAAGCCTTAGGCTTTCGATGCAATCGAGCTTAAATAAATAGGTTTAAACTAAACTAATATTCATCAAATCACGATTATTCAGAGTGTCGCTCTGCCGTTCTGTGACAAGCGGTTTCCATTCAATCTTTTTTTTTATCAAAATTGTACTTCATTTGATTAATTTGTTCAGTGTTTCTACGACATTGCACTTTACGCAACGTAGGGTAATTATGTGAGGCATACTAACACAAATGAGCTTTTATTTGTACTGGACAGTTGTTGGAACACTCTGTTCATAACAATTAATTTGACATGACGAATGTCATTTCAATAGGAAGTTTTACATATGTTATAGGACGAAATCGAAAATCGAAAATATTGTGATCACAATTTGTTTACAATATACAGTGCACATGTCAAGTGTTAAAGAGTCAATGCAACCATATGTAATACATTTCCACTCATTTCCCAAATGGTTTAGATCAATAACAAAGCTAACAAGTCCAAATCTCTAAGTCGGAATGTTCTTGACAAAACTGTGATATTTTCGATCAAGGATCGTCCCTTAGGATTGCTACGTGAAATAAATTCATTTATATTTCTCAAACATATAAATATTTCAAATAAAAGAGAAGGTCAACATGGCCTGCAAGACGGACAGTTTGCAATTGTAATACTGTTTGCGGCTCTTGCTTTTGTCGCGTTGATTGTACTACGTAATCATGAATCTGTGTCTCATTTTAGCAACTAATTAACTAAATTCTGCGAAAAACGTAAGACGACTTATCGAATGAATAAAGCGTATAAATACAGAGTTATAAAACATACTAACGAGATAAGGAAATGCCCATTAATAGTATTTAAAACATTTCCCTTATGATTTAGAACAATGACAAAGTAAACAAGTCAAAATCTCTAAATCGGAATGTTCTTGACGAAACTTTTATATTTTCGATCAAGGAGCGTCCCTTAGGTTTGCGACGTGAAATTAATTCTTATATATTTCTCAAAAAAGTGTAAATATTTCAAATTAAAGAGAGGGTTCACATGGTCTTCAATAGCATATGGTCAGTTTGCGATTGTAATACTGTTGGCGGCTCTTGCTTTTGTCGCGTTGATTTGTCTACGTAAGCATGACATGTTGTCTCATTTTAGCAACTAATTAACTAAATTCTGCGAAAAACGTAAGCCGACTTAAAGAATGAATATATCTTATTAGTAAAGGTTTATAAAACATATTAACGAGATATGGCAATGCCCATTAAGCCTTTTTCTTTGCTGATTGTATGAACATATTTTTTTCGCGGAAATCAGTTGGAAATACTTTGTGAAACCAGAAAGTACAACAATTACAACAACGTTAAATACCCGGCAGTCAATTGTCATTTCAAATAACTTGTATTATCATTCCGTCAGCTACGTATTGCAAAAACATAATTATATGAGTCGCGTTCTGAGAAAACTGGACTTAATGCATGTGCGTCAAGTGTCGTCCCAGATTAGCCTTTACAGTCCGCACAAGCTAATCAGGCACGACCATTTCCGCCTAAACTTGATTTTCGGTAAGGAGGGACTTTCTTGAAACTAAAAATACAATGAAAGCGTAAAGTGTCGTCCCTGATTAGCCTGTGCGGACTGCACAGGCTAATCTGGGACGACACTTTACGCACATGCATTATTCCCAGTTTTCTCAGAACAACTTATATTTACGAAAACAGTAACGTACATAGAGTATGTTCCTGGAACTTGTCGTCAAAAATACAACTGGAAAGCTGCTGTCATACTTTATTCATAACAATTAATTGGACATGACATATGTCATTTCAAGCGGAAGTGTTACACATGTAATAGGCTTTCTTTTATAGAACGAAATCGAAAACAACTGATATATTTTGTTTACTGTGTGTTTACATTATATAGTTTGCATGTAAATTATTTAAGGATCCATACAACAATATTTAATACATTTCGACTCATTTTCCAAATGGTTTAGAACAAAAACAAAGTTAACAAGTCCAAATCTTTAAATTGGTCTGTTTTTGACAAAACCGTGATATCGTCGATCAAGGAGAGTCCCTTCGGACTGCGACGAGAAATTAATTATGAAATATTTCTCAAAAAAGTAAAAATTTCAAATAAAAGAGAAGTTAATCATGGTTTGCAAGACGGACAGTTTGCAATTGTTTTACTCTTTGCGGCTTTTGCTTTTGTCGCGTTGATTTTCCTACGTAATCTTGACTCTGTGTCTCATTTTAGCAACTAATTGTCGCAAATCTGCAAACAACGTCAGACGACTAATCGAATAAATATAGCGTTATACAGATTTATAAAGTCGCAATTACGAGGTAGGGAATTCCAATTAACCATTTAACTGGGCTGTTGCCACAGTCGAAACGAACAACTCGGAGCACGAAATGCCCATTGAACATTTTTATGATTCCCTTCCAAAAACAGGATTGCAGCTTCTTACTGCACTGTATTTCATACTTGTAGAAACCGGCATGGTGCGTTAATTAACAAGTTATAAAGTTACTTTTGTAAGCTTATCTGAGTCTTCTTTGAAATGAATTTCATATGTTAGTAGAACAGTTAACTGTGGTAGCACATGTTATATAGTTAATTGACCAAAGTTTTGTTAAGTGATGGATACGTTGTTTTACGTCTGAACACATATTTCAGGGCGATATTTTGTTTCACAAAAAGCGCTTGAAATCAGAAATAAATGTTATTTTAATGATCGAAGAAGGCGAATTTAATTGAAATATGTTGAGAACAAATATCGAAAATTAACTCTAAAGAAATCATTTGATTAGTTTGCATATTACCGCCATTGATGTTAGAATATAGTTACACATGAATATGCCAAACACAATAATAATAAAATATAGTGTTGACATTTCTTTGAGCTCAGTTTATTCGTTTATTTAGACTGATGAACCTTTACTACGTATATCACTTTTTTGCATTGTATGTTTTTAAGAAGAAGTAACCTAGAAATCGACGATTTATAGTATCAACCCAATGCAAGGCTTTTTATTCAAGAAAAAAACAAACGCGTGTTATTCCCAACGACATTAACCATTTGCTGAGCCTTCCTAAGTACTTAATCGAAAAGTGATGTTTATACTATAAAAGGAACTTTCAATAACACATCAATCCGGGATGAATACGGAATATAGAATCAAAATCTGGTGAACCCTTGTGTATCACTTGATAAGCTTACATAAGCACGCTATCTAAAATAAAAAATAAGTAATTTGTTAAAAAAACACGTGCAGGGAGTGTCGATTTAACCCATTTATGCCCAATGGACTCTCCTATCCTTCTTAAATGGATCAATTTTTTTCTAAAATTAGGGATGTCTAGTATATTTATTTCTATATTTAGAATGTTTTTTACAGAAATTCCTATAAGCAAACAGCGCAGACCCTAATGAGACGCCGCGTCATGCGGCGTCTCATCTGAGTCAACGCTGTTTGCAAAGGCCTTTTTTTTTCTAGACGCTAGGCATAAATGGGTTAAAGTAAGATAGTTTTCCTATCCTTTTTGCAAACAAGAGCATTGCATCTACAAAACAACAAGCTTACGTAGAAAACAATGTCATGTTGTGCAAAATACAATACACACTTTTTGAAATATTTTATGAGAGATAATATAACTGTGTCATTTGTTTAGAAGTACTGTGTAATAGTTGTTGTTAAACATGTACCTGAACTACGATTTATTTAACTGAGCAAGAATAACAAATAGTTCGATGTAAACACATTGATGTTGACCGCCTGGCGGGCACCGTCTGATGTATCCGATGTCGACAGTTCATTGTTTTACATAAATAAGCCTATCAAAAGGTAGCAATTATATCAATAATGCGTTCGTTATTTCATTCTACTTCCAACTTTTGGATGGACAAACAAAACACATTTGGTATTGTATATTATGTCCCTACAGAATAAAGTGTGTTTTATATGTTAGTTTCGTAACTTGTTCGATTTAATTAAAATACATTTGACTTTCATAATAATGGTTTAAATAGAATAATTTTTATACTTTTTTGTATGAAGCACACGCTTGAGTTTCAAGTGGGCCACACTGCATAATATAATATTTGCCGTGCTTGTAACCAATATCTGATGAATGCTTTCAGCAAAAAAAATATGTTAAATAATCGGTTAATATCTTGTAAACAATTAAAATCATATATATTAGAAAATAAAAATTGTATTATCTTGTCCTGGTATATACTTCCGATGGGTCTTACCTATTTAGTGTAATCATAATCTTCAAGGAGCATTTGCAACGAATACCAAACAACAAGACTGGTGAATTAAAGCACATTGTTATTTTTAATAGGATATTATATAAGTCGAGGTTTACAGCGAGCCGTATGTAATCCATTAATATTTATTTTAAAAACATTCGAGCGCGTATCAGATGGATTATTTTGTATAAGTTTGGATTTCATCAAAACATATACTTACAAAAACAGTGCATATATAGCATACCCTCAGTAGGGGAGAAGTTTCCCTATTCGTCTGACATCCAAAGTTTTCATGTTAATTGATTTGAGCAAATTTACTTATGTTTTGTTACACAATAAATACAGCATGTCATGAGATTCCCGCTTTGCAAATACCTAAATTGTATTTTTGCGTCAGTAAACGGACATCATAACATAGACACATTTAGATAATATGTACTTATATGTTCTCATTGATTTCCATGCATGGAAACTCACGTAAACCCCTTTCCTGACTTTCATTTAATTTCAATATTGTTTTAATATTTATCGCAATTTCTGTCCGCTTAATTCGTGTGTGTATGGATTTTAGAACTGTTTTATTAGTATTTAGAATTATTTTAATGTCGATGTTTTGTGTTTAATTCAAGATAACATTCAACCCTAATGGTATGGCCTACAAATCATATCCGACTTTAAATACTTCAATTTCTAAGAAAAATACGAAACAAAAGTATAGCTAATGATCTCTTAGATAGCTGCAATCGTATTATGTCCATAACCAGTAGGATTTGTGAACTAGGTTTTGTCGTTTTCATGTACATTGGTTTTATTATGTAAATAATGAGTACACATCTGAAGCATGCATCTTATGTTTATTATTTCAGTTTAGCGAGGCGAACTTTTATTATAAGTGGTTATAGTTATGTAAGTATTTATCTGTTTAATAGGATAACATATATGCCTTATTAGTAATCAATTTTACGGAAGGTAATTCGGTTGCAGTAGGATTGCGTGTTCGTGATTGTAATTCGACACGTACCAAATTTATTTCACCATTATCTCTGTATAACCCTATTGTTTTAACATAAAAATCTCTCAACAAAACAAACGATTATTAATCTTTACAAAACATCGACATGAAATCTGAAATAAACTGAACATGAATATAATATATGAACATTGAAACTCAAAAATCATTAAATTGAGAGATATACAGACGTCGAATAGTATTGTAACATTAAAAATGATTGACATTCGGGTCATCAACGCAGGGTTTTGGGTTTAAAAAAATGTCCCGTCATAAAACATTTTTATTAAAACGCACAATGGTCAACGCATTTATGTTCGAAACTGTTTGCCTGTTTTTAAAACTTTTTAAACAAAGATATACATATATAAGACAGCACCTTAATAATTTTCATTGCGTGATAACGCCGTGTTATTTAGTTTATTCTAGTTTATATCAATCAATTATAAGTGTTGTTGCGGATGGTGGTGTTGTGTGTATGTTATTGTGTGTGAGCGTGTGTGTGTGTGGGGGGGGGGGGGCACTCAACGGTCTTTGAACCGACGAAATAAGTAAGGGTTTTCCATTAAAATAAGAATGACATGATTAATTTTTATAAGCGTTTTCACCATATACAATTGTTGGGCAAAACAAACGATTTTTTGTCATATAAGATATAGTCTCATGATTCCTAATATTTGCGTGATGTTAATCAAAATTATAAACACCTTATTATTAATTATGTTTCCCTCGTGTCGGTAATTACTATTATAGCAGTTGTCAATTATCGGATTTTCATGGTGCGTTCTCTGACATCGCAAGCGAATATACGACATTCGCCCACTTATTTTCTTAAGCCGTCTTAGGAGAAAAATAGCATGAACTCGACAAATATATATTCATGTGCGAATGCATACGTACAAATGACACTTTTACACTTGTAGGTCTAAGCATTAGTCCAATTATTGTATGAGATAATGAGGTCTAAAATATTTCCATCAGAAAAAGTGCCTTTTTTACGCGCGTTGATAAAAATGCGCGTGAATATGTGTATTTATCATGATCACTCTAACATGTATCATAAATTAAAAAGTTGTTTAATACGTTGGCCGTCATGGTAAAATAAAGTTTATAGAATTCAGAAAACAGGTTTTTTAATTTTCAAGAAATACGCAAAATTGTTATTGAAAAAAAATGGATTTAGCGTGCTTACCACAAGTTGTTTTGATGATGGTCTACTTGAATTCTAACGCAGTGCATATCCCTTAAGACATTTCTTAAAGGAGGCTATTAAATTGTTGATCCGTCCCAAAACTTGTTTTCAATGCGTCCAACATAAATAATGATTCAATGCCGATTTCCACTGTCTCGGTCACAAGTCATTAGTTTGACAATACTATCTCGGAAGAAGCGTCGTGTAAATAAAATAGGGAAAGTGTTACTACTTCACTTAATAAGAGAGAGCAAATCTTGATATAATATTATGTTCGATGCTTTCAACATGGTGTTTGGAATTTGAATAAGTTTTCACCATCAATTAATCTTCTAGCGTATTGAATCAAATATATATCGTTACGTTTAAACACGATATGATGCTTTTTTTATTTCTTTTAATTAACCAGTTAGTTAAAACAATATTTATGAATATTAATCATCTTAATTGTTTTTTTACCATAAAGTATGTGCGCTGTTTGTACTGACGTTTTTATCAAAGTGTGTGCTCTTAAGTATGAACAACTCTGTTCATGTGCCAGACTCTTCACTTTCAGACACTATTCGCGTTTCTGTAATTTAATTTATTAAAATGTATGCACTCCATCCAGTCTTGCGCGAAGATTGTATGGTTGCAGATGTATTATGGCTAAGTCAATAAAACCGTATCTTTTCTTACGAAAATATTTCATGTCAATGATTTTAGATGCACCAAAATAATTTTTAACGCATCTAATTGAATTTATATGTGGACTTTATTTAACCCATTAGTGTGATTGCTAATAAAATAGCGCCTATTATTCTGGAGTACTCCCTCCAAATGTAATATTGAAGATTCATATTATGTTCATGACTTTTAATCAAAATAGCTTCACCATACAATGTCTAATTAAATTGCCTTAGGCCAAACTAAAATTAAATCACGCAGGTTCTTAGATTAAAACATTAAACACAGAGATTCATAGTGTCCTTTTAAAAGGTGTCATTAAATCCGAACATGATACAGACCAACGCTATACAAGAAGGATGGCAAAACACAATTCGGTGTGATCTCTGTTTTAAAACGTTCGATAATAATGGTTTGCTTCATGCTGAATTTTTTTTACAAGCGTATGTGAATATTTATATTGCGGTGTTCAGCTAACAATATGTGTGCCTATCTAGACTTTAAAGATAAATAAGAGAAAAAACATATCATCGAACTGACCTCAGTTTAATTTTAAATGCAATGATATTAAATATAATTTCAATATTGATACCTTGGTTGTGTTGTTAAGGCATCGATCAATAAATGTTTTATGACATACAATGCTATAACCTAATGATGTATGTGGAAGTATAAAACCACTGAGAGAATATTGTCGAATCATGTCTGCACACCATTGTTTAAAGAATGAGCTCTATATCAAATGTTTCTTTCCCATATTGAAACGAAGGTGAACCGCAAACATGTTACGTTTTACATCTTCCGCACCAGTTACCATATTTGACTATCTTTTATTTTGCTGGCCATATAAGACCATACAATAAACACATATAGGTACATTTTAATGTGTTCGAATTAATGTTTTGAATGTGCCATACTACTCAAGAAATGTCATGTTGACCCCCGATTACAAGTGTTGTTCATCCAACTCTCTGTTTATCGGAATCTTCTTCCTCATTTCTGAGTTTATACCAATACATACTGCCGGTATATTAATTCAAGCCTCTCGTTGCAAGGCAGGATAATCATTGGAAATTAAGGATTGTTTATTATACATTTGCGTAACGCGTATATTAGGGCATTATCTTCACTACGAAAGAATGAACACATACAAGTTCTTTCAATAATACTGACACTTGGTTTAGCAGAAACGTCCCTTGAAAAAAACTTGAAAATAAATTGTATAAATATGCAACAACATATTAGATATGCGTTCTACCATATGATAATGTATGATATACGGACTGAAGAGCTAAACATGGACGATTTATTTAAGCTGTTTGTTAATGTAGAAAGCATTCTGTTTATTTTTGTAAACCATAAAATAAACTATAGTATATAAAGTATTTTCTATAAACGTGACATAAATCATTAATGTGTAATGCTGGTACTAGAAAAATGTATAGGTCTAAAAATATGAGAATTCGATGTGTTCAAGATTTTGTTTATAAGTCAATGTCTTTCGCGGAATAACAATAACCAAACAATACCTTCCATGCCTTATTACATAATACCTCATCAGCATTTATATATGATGAAACCATAACCATTTTATTTATTTCAGAAAACAGTATTTTATTGACATCGAGCGGTATTTGGAAAAAGACGATAGTATAGAAAAATCAAATTATTTTTGTCAATAAATGCACCATTTGGGCTCTAAACAGTGTCTGGCGTACTTTACCAGTTCTGATTAAGTATATTATTATACCGTTCTTAATAATATTCATACATGCATTGTACATCAGATCATATAGTGATAAAACATAATCACATAGGATGCGTCAAAAGAATATATGAAATAAATGTGTATCCATATTTATTATTTCAGGATAAAACTATTATCATACAATAACTTATACACCAAACCGACCATTCAAACAAAAATAAATTCGTTCGCGAGCTATTTTTAGTCTTCGTGAAGAGAAGTTTATTTTTGGTTAAAAAACTGACTAAGGGTCTTACCTCTACGAAAACTGGTTGTAGTTATTTCCTTTACAATCATCTAGATAATAACGTTATTCAGAAACCAAATAAACAAACGGCACAAGAGTTGTGAAAGAGAAACCGGATGAAAAAAACATGTCATTTTTTTACAAACGTTATGAGTTCCTACTTCTGCCGCGTGTATTTGTCAACATTTATAATGAGATTACTTCTCGTGTTATCCAGTCATTTACTCAACTCTGCACAAAACGTATGTCTACTTAACGAACACTAATATCTTATTAAGTCGCATTTACGAGGAACGGCTATTATAAGTAACCTTATTACTTGGCTTATCATTAGAAAATAATTATTTAAATCACTATGTAAAGCATACAAATATCCACAAAAATGCTCTGTGACTGCAAAACGAAAAACAACAATAACATCGTTGTATTGTATATCAGGAAAGTAAGTTTGTTCAAGCGGTTCAAGCCTTAGTCTGAGGATAAAGACAAATACAAACGTTTATCTGATTCCAAAACCAACACCACACAGAAATGATACATTTGAAAACGACAGAGATATTGTATAAATTAATTGATTGCAGGGTTTATTTACAGCAATTTACGACAGCAAAAAAAGCACATCCAATTACCTATTCATCTAGGAAAAATACAGAATAGAAAATATAGAAAAGAAAGCATTATGCTTGTTTACTTTTGCTGAAGTTTGATTTCGAAGGGAACGTAATCTAACGTAATTTAGAACGTATTAAGATAATTCAATTCACAGTGTCGATGTTTAAATTATGAGTATTTAATAATTTACTATAAATTATTGTTTACTAATACGTCGATAAGTGTATGTAAAAAAAATGTCATATTAGGCGTTAAAATCCAGAACGAAATCTGTGAATTCACTTATGACAGTATATTACATTTTATCATAAAAATTTACTTTTACTATATACAATTTGTAAATTAGAGTATCTAAGCTACAATCAAAGTATTCAACTACTTAATAAACTTAAAAAGTGGAGCAAATATTTCAATTAATATATTTGGATGATGACCTCCTTTCGGGACTCTGTCAGGTTCATTGGATTACGGATGAAACTGTTGTTAATTCCGTTGTTTGATTAAATAAGCGCACCAGAAGGTAGCAATGGCATAAGTAATGCCTTAAAATCTTCCTTATTATACTATGTTAATTCAATCGAACTTAACATAATGATCAGATGCGGCATCACAACACATTTCGCTGTGTACAGAATATTGCGTGCTTTTATATGTGTTGGCTTCTTTACTCGTTTTATCAATATTGAAAGCAGGTAACTTTTCCAGCTGTCATAATAATGGTGATAGGTAACATCAATCTATTCATCTGTTTGTCTCAAAAGCAAACCTGTATAAACAAGTAGCTACACTGTGCTGTGCTAATACATTTATCCCATTTACACATGCAGCAATAATGAACATGTTGAAAAACCTGTAAATAAAATCATATTTAAAAAAAATAAAATTTGCTGTCATCCTTATTTGGAATTTACTGAGACTTCCCATCGGTTTTTACCCATTAACTTGACTGACATTTTACTTCAATATTGTGTTCATATTTATCGCATGTACTGTCAACTATATTCTTACAAATAAACAAAACTGCTGAACCAACTCGTGGGAGTATTTTTTTTATTAAAGTAAGGTCTACAAATTTTTTTAATGCCTGTGTTTTAAATAACAATTAACTTTCAACGCTTATTTTCTGGCTTACGAAAACATTTCGAACCTCTAATCTATAAATATCTAAGAGGACAAAAAACTATAAGTACACAGCAAATATCCTATTAGATAGCTAAATTCGTATCATGTACGTAAATATTGGATTTGTGAACTATATTTGTTTCCTTTACATTTTTATTGTTTAGAAAGGAACCCTAACCTGAAGTATGCAGTATATGTATGTATAGATAATAAATGGATAACACATTAGCCTAAATTAATAAACATACTTAAGGTACTTAAGGTTAAAATAACATACATAAGGTACGATGCATGCGCCTGAGTACTTTACTGCGGCACGTACCCTACTTATTAACTAAAATTTTTTTGCAATATTTTATGAGAGATAATATAACTGTGTCATTTGTTTAGAAGTACATTGTAATAGTTGTTGTTAAACATGTACCTGAACTACGATTTATTTGACGGAGCAAGTATAACAAATAGTTCGATGTATGCACATTGATGTTGACCGCCTGGCGGGCACCGTCTGATGTATCCGATGTCGGGTAAACATGTCGACAGTTCATTGATTTACATAAATAAGCCTATCAAAAGGTAGCAATTATATCAATAATGCGTTCGTTTTTTAATTCTACTTCCAACGTTTGGATGGACATACAAAACACATTTGGTATTGTATATTATGTCCCTACAGAAAAAAAGTGTGTTTTATATGTTGGTTTCGTAACTTGTTCGATTAAATTAAAATACCTTTGACTTTCATAATAATGGTTTAAATAAAATAATTTTATTTTTATACTTTTTTGTATGAAGCGCACGCTTGAATTTCAAGTGGACCACACTGCATAATATAATATTTGCCGTGCTTGTAACCAATATCTGATGAATGCTTTCAGCAAAAAAAATATGTTAAATAATCGGTTAATATCTTGTAAACAATTAAAATCATATATATTAGAAAATAAAAATTGTATTATCTTGTCCTGGTATATACTTCCGATGGGTCTTACCTATTTAGTGTAATCATAATCTTCAAGGAGCATTTGCAACGAATACCAAACAACAAGACTGATGAATTAAAGCATATTGTTTTTTTTAATAGGATTTTATATAAGTCGAGGTTTACAGCGAGCCGTATGTAATCCATTAATATTTATTTTAAATACATTCGAGCGCGTATCAGATGGATTATTTTGTATAAGTTTGGATTTCATCAAAACATATACTTACAAAAACAGTGCATATATAGCATACCCTCAGTAGGGGAGAAGTTTCCCTATTCGTCTGACATCCAAAGTTTTCATGTTAATTGATATGAGCAAATTTACTTATGTTTTGTTACACAATAAATACAGCATGTCATGAGATTCCCGCTTTGCAAATACCTAAATTGTATTTTTGCGTCAGTAAACGGACATCATAACATAGACACATTTAGATAATATGTATACTTATATGTTCTCATTGATTTCCATGCATGGAAACTCACGTAAACCCCTTTCCTGACTTTCATTTAATTTCAATATTGTTTTAATATTTATCGCAATTTCTGTCCGCTTAATTCGTGTGTGTATGGATTTTAGAACTGTTTTATTAGTATTTAGAATTATTTTAATGTCGATGTTTTGTGTTTAATTCAAGATAACATTCAACCCTAATGGTATGGCCTACAAATCATATCCGACTTTAAATATTTCAATTTCTAAGAAAAATACGAAACAAAAGTACAAAGCTAATGATCTCTTAGATAGCTGCAATCGTATTATGTCCATAACCAGTAGGATTTGTGAACTAGGTTTTGTCGTTTTCATGTACATTGGTTTTATTATGTAAATAATGAGTACACATCTGAAGCATGCATCTTATGTTTATTATTTCAGTTTAGCGAGACGAACTTTTATTATACGTGGTAATAGTTATGTAAGTATTTATCTGTTTAATAGGATAACATATATGCCTTATTAGTAATCAATTTTACGGAAGGTAATTCGGTTGCAGTAGGATTGCGTGTTCGTGATTGTAATTCGACACGTACCAAATTTATTTCACCATTATCTCTGTATAACCCTATTGTTTTAACATAACAATCTCTCAACAAAACAAACGATTATTAATCTTTACAAAACATCGACATGAAATCTGAAATAAACTGAACATGAATATAATATATGAACATTGAAACTCAAAAATCATTAAATTGAGAGATATACAGACGTCGAATAGTATTGTAACATTAAAAATGATTGAGATTAGGGTCATCAACGCAGGGTTTTGGGTTTAAAAAAATGTCCCGTCATAAAACATTTTTATTAAAACGCACAATGGTCAACGCATTTATGTTCGAAACTGTTTGCCTGTTTTTAAAACTTTTTAAACAAAGATATACATATATAAGACAGCACCTTAATAATTTTCATTGCGTGATAACGCCGTGTTATTTAGTTTATTCTAGTTTATATCAATCAATTATAATTGTTGTTGCGGATGGTGGTGTTGTGTGTATGTTATTGTGTGTGAGCGTGTGTGTGTGGGGGGGGGGGGCACTCAACGGTCTTTGAACCGACGAAATAAGTAAGGGTTTTCCTTTAAAATAAGAATGACATGATTAATATTTATAAGCGTTTTCACCATATACAATTGTTGGGCAAAACAAACGATTTTTTGTTATATAAGATATAGTCTCATGATTCCTAATATTTGCGTGATGTTAATCAAAATTATCAACACCTTATTATTAATTATGTTTCCCTCGTGTCGGTAATTACATACTATTATAGCAGTTGTCAATTATCGGATTTTCATGGTGCGTTCTCTGACATCGCAAGCGAATATACGACATTCGCCCACTTATTTTCTTAAGCCGTCTTAGGAGAAAAATAGCATGAACTCGACAAATATATATTCATGTGCGAATGCATACGTACAAATGACACTTTTACACTTGTAGGTCTAAGCATTAGTCCAATTATTGTATGAGATAATGAGGTCTAAAATATTTCCATCAGAAAAAGTGCCTTTTTTACGCGCGTTGATAAAAATGCGCGTGAATATGTGTATTTATCATGATCACTCAAACATATATCATAAATTAAAAAGTTGTTTAATACGTTGGCCGTCATGGTAAAATAAAGTTTATAGAATTCAGAAAACAGATTTTTTAATTTTCAAGAAATACGCAAAATTGTTATTGAAAAAAAATGGATTTAGCGTGCTTACCACAAGTTGTTTTGATGATGGTCTACTTGAATTCTAACGCAGTGCATATCCCTTAAGACATTTCTTAAAGGAGGCTATTAAATTGTTGATCCGTCCCAAAACTTGTTTTCAATGCGTCCAACATAAATAATGATTCAATGCCGATTTCCACTGTCTCGGTCACAAGTCATTAGTTCGACAATACTATCTCGGAAGAAGCGTCGTGTAAATAAAATAGGGAAAGTGTTACTACTTCACTTAATAAGAGAGAGCAAATCTTGATATAATATTATGTTCGATGCTTTCAACATGGTGTTTGGAATTTGAATAAGTTTTCACCATCAATTAATCTTCTAGCGTATTGAATCAAATATATATCGTTACGTTTAAACACGATATGATGCTTTTTTTATTTCTTTTAATTAACCAGTTAGTTAAAACAATATTTATGAATATTAATCATCTTAATTGTTTTTTTACCATAAAGTATGTGCGCTGTTTGTACTGACGTTTTTATCAAAGTGTGTGCTCTTAAATATGAACAACTCTGTTCATGTGCCAGACTCTTCACTTTCAGACACTATTCGCGTTTCTGTAATTTAATTTATTAAAATGTATGCACTCCATCCAGTCTTGCGCGAAGATTGTATGGTTGCAGATGTATTATGGGTAAGTCAATAAAACCGTATCTTTTCTTACGAAAATATTTCATGTCAATGATTTTAGATGCACCAAAATAATTTTTAACGCATCTAATTGAATTTATATGTGGACTTTATTTAACCCATTAGTGTGATTCCTAATAAAATAGCGCCTATTATTCTGGAGTACTCACTCCAAATGTAATATTGAAGATTCATATTATGTTCATGACTTTTAATCAAAATAGCTTCACCATACATTGTCTAATTAAATTGCCTTAGGCCAAACTAAAATTAAATCACACAGGTTCTTAGATTAAAACATTAAACACAGAGATTCATAGTGTCCTTTTAAAAGGTGTCATTAAATCCGAACATGATACAGACCAACGCTATACAAGAAGGATGGCAAAACACAATTCGGTGTGATCTCTGTTTTAAAACGTCCGATAATAATGGTTTGCTTCATGCTGTATTTTTTTACAAGCGTATGTGAATATTTATATAGCGGTGTTCAGCTAACAATATGTGTGCCTATCTAGACTTTAAAGATAAATAATAGAAAAAAACATATCATCGAACTGACCTCAGCTTAATTTTAATTGCAATGATAATATAATTTAAATATAATTTCAATATTGATACCTTCGTTGTGTTGTTAAGGCATCGATCAATAAATGTTTTATGACATACAATGCTATAACCTAATGATGTATGTGGAAGTATAAAATCACTGAGAATATTGTCGAATCATGTCTGCACACCATTGTTTAAAGAATGAGCTCTATATCAAATGTTTCTTTCCCATATTGAAACGAAGGTGAACCGCAAACATGTTACGTTTTACATATTCCGCACCAGTTACCATATTTGACTATCTTTTATTTTGCTGGCCATATTTGACCATACAATAAACACATATAAGTACATTTAAATGTGTTCGAATTAATGTTTTGAATGTGCCATACTACTCAATAAATGTCATGTTGATCCCCGATTACAAGTGTTGTTCATCCAACTCTCTGTTTATCGGAATCTTCTTTCCCATTTCCGAGTTTATACCAATACATACTGCCGGTATATTAATTCAAGCCTCTCGGTGCAAGGCAGGATAATCATTGGAAATAAAGGATTGTTTATTATACATTTGCGTAACGCGTATATTAGGGCATTATCTTCACTACGAAAGAATGAACACATACAAGTACTTTCAATAATACTGACACTTGGTTTAGCAGAAACGTCCCTTGAAAACTTGAAAATAAATTGTATAAATATGCAACAATATATTAGATATGCGTTCTACCATATGATAATGTATGATATACGGACTGAAGAGCTAAACATGGACGATTTATTTAAGCTGATTGTTAATGTAGAAAGCTTTCTGTTTATTTTTGTAAACCATAAAATAAACTATAGTATACAAAGTTTTTTCTATAAACGTGACATAAATCATTAATGTGTAATGCTGGTACTAGAAAAATGTATAGGTCTAAAAATATGAGAATTCGATGTGTTCCAGATTTTGTTATAAGTCAATGTCTTTCGCGGAATAACAATAACCAAACAATACCTTCCATGCCTTATTACATAATACCTCATCAGCATTTATATGTGATAAAACCATAACCATTTTACTTATTTCAGAAAACAGTATTTTATTGACATCGAGCGGTATTTGGAAAAAGACGATAGTATATAAAAAAAAAATATTTTTGTCAATTAATGCACCATTTGGGCTCTAAACAGTGTCTGGCGTACTTTACCAGTTCTGATTAAGTATATTATTATACCGTTCTTAATAATATTCATACATGCATTGTACATCAGATCATATAGTGATAAAACATAATCACATAGGATGCGTGAAAAGAATATATGAAATAAATGTGTATCCATATTTATTATTTCAGGATAAAACTATTATCATACAATAACTTATACACCAAACCGACCATTCAAACAAAAATAAATTCGTTCGCGAGCTATTTTTAGTCTTCGTGATGAGAGGAAAGTTCACGAAACACAGAAACACTGTCATTATTTGCCCGTAACAATGGCATCGTTACACCACGCAGTCAATTAATGATATCTGTATTGCCAAAAATAGAAACTTTAGTAAAAAATAATACAAAACGAATTGTCCACATCGCATCATAGTGCGATTGTTAAAAGTGCTTTATTGATCCTACTGTGACAAGAATTGTGCTATGACATTTTGTAAAATTCTTTCTCGCTTTATTAGTTTGTCCATCGTTTCTCAGACATGACATTGACGCAACATAATTATTTGTGGGTAATTAATCAAGACAAAATATAGAAATGAGCTCTCGTCTTAGACCACCATGCAGCTTTTAAAAGCAATACGTTTTCGTATGATGCCTGAAAAATAACACGTGTTGACATTAACAACTGTGCTGATATTACTTAGTTGGACAACTTGTACAATCGGACAAGATTAAGTGAACTTTTTATACATTGAATTCAGGTTATTGATTCAAATAGTATTACAATGTATTATACATGTCTTGTTTTATTTACATATCAATGTAAAGTTTTGGTTGAAAAACTGACTAAGGGTCTTACCTCTACGAAAACTGGTTGTTGTTATTTCCTTTACAATCATCTAGATAATAGCGTTATTCAACTATGAACATTTGAGCGAGATCTATAAAAAAAAGTACAAAACAAGCCAGTAGAAAACAACATAGACAATACATTTTCACTCATTTTCCAAACGGTTTAGAACAATAACAACGTTCACAACTTAACAATTATTAGTCGGTCTGTTCTTGACAAAACTGTCATATCTTGTATAAAGCAGCGTCCGTAACGATTGCGACGAGGAATTAATTTTGACAATGGTCTGATAAATTGTAAAGAAACCAAATAAACAAGACGGCACAAGAGTTGTGAAAGAGAAACCGGATGAAAAAAACATGGCAATTTTTTACAAACGTTATGAGTTCCTACTTCTGCCGCGTGTATTTGTCAACATTATAATGAGATTACTTCTCGTGTTATCCAGTCATTTACTCAACTCTGCACAAAACGTATGTCTACTTAACGAACACTTATATCTTATTAAGTCGCATTTACGAGGAACGGCTATTATAAGTAACCTTATTACTTAGCTTATCATTGGAAAATAATTATTTAAATCACTATGTAAAGCATAAAAATATCCACAGAAGTGCTCTGTGACTGCAAAACGAAAAACAACAATAACATCGTTGTATTGTATATCAGGAAAGTAAGTTTGTTCAAGCGGTTCAAGCCTTAGTCTGAGGATAAAGACAAATACAAACGTTTATCTGATTCCAAAACCAACACCACACAGAAATGATACATTTGAAAACAACAGAGATATTTTATAAATTAATTGATTGCAGGTTTTATTTACAGCAATCTACGACAGCAAAAAAGCACATTCAAGTACCCATTCATCCAGGAAAAATACAGAATAGAAAATATAGAAAAGAAGGCATTATGCTTTTTTACTTTTGCTGAAGTTTGATTTCGAAAGGAACGTAATCTAACGTAATTTAGAACGTATTAAGATAATTCAATTCACAGTGTCGATGTTTAAATTATCAGAATTTAATAATTTACTATAAAATTATTGTTTACTTATACGTCGATAAGTGTATGTAAAAACAAATGTCATATTAGGCGTTAAAATCCAGAACGAAATCTGTGAATTCACTTATGACAGTATATTACATTTTATCATAAAAATTTACTTGTGCTATAAACAATTTGTCAATTAGAGTATCTAAGCTACAATCAAAGTATTCAACTACTTAATAAACTTAAAATGTGAAGCAAATACTTCAATAAATACTTCAATAAATACATTTGGATGATGACCGCCTTTCGGGACTCTGTCAGGTTCATTGGATTACGGATGAAACTGTTGTTAATTTCGTTGTTTAATTAAATAAGAGCATCCGAAGGTAGCAATGACATGTTAATTCAATCGAACTAAACATAATGATCAGATGCGGCATCACAACACATTTCGCTGTGTACAGAATATGGTGTGCTTTTATATGTGTTGGCTTCCTGACTCGTTTTATCAATATTGAAAGACGTGTAACTTTTCCAGCTGTCATAATAATGGTGATAGGTAACATCAATCTATTCATCTGTTTGTCTCAAAAGCAAACCTGTATAAACAAGTAGCTACACTGTGCTGTGCTAATACATTATCCCATTTGCACATGCAGCAATAATGAACATGTTGAAAAACCTGTAAATATCTTTAAAACAAACAAAATCATATTTTTTTCCAAAAATAAATTTGCTGTCATCCATATTTGGAATTTACTGAGACTTCCCATCGGTCTTTACCCATTAACTTGACTGCCATTTTACTTCAATATTGTGTTCATATTTATCGCATGAACTGTCAACTATATTCTTACAAATAAACAAAACTGCTGAACCAACTCGTGAGAGTATATTTTTTTTTATTAAAGTAAGGTCTACGAAAAATTTAAATACCTGTGTTTTTAATAACAATAACTTTCAACGCTTATTTTCTGGCATACAAAAACATTTCGAACCTCTAATCTATGAATATCTAATAGGACAAAAACTATAAGTACACAGCAAATATCCTATTAGATAGCTTAATTCGTATGATGTACGTAAATATTGGATTTGTGAACTATATTTGTTTCCTTTACATTTTTATTGTTTAGAAAGGAACCCTTACCTGAAGTATGCAGTATATGTATGTATAAGATAATAAATGGATAACACATTAGCCTAATTAAAATAACATACACAAGGTACGATGCATGCGCCTTAGTACTTTACTGCGGCACGTTCTCTATTTATTAACTATAATTTCGTTATAAACCTTTTTGTTAAACAATTATTTATCTTACAACAAAATGCGGCAAATATACATGTATATAATATCGCAATTATATCTCAAATAAAGTGAACAAGAATAGTACCGATGTAATGTCCACTCAAATTAGATAGGAATTATCCATTAAACACTACAGAAACATTCATAAGACATACATTCTTTTAATATCAGTGTAGATTGAAGCCTAACGGGCATATACACAGGACATATATAAAGCTAAGCACTTGTTATAAAAAGAATAACCTTTAAACCAGCTATTTATATTTTTACAATTTAAATGCACTGCATCTGCAATGCATATAAAACACATAGCACAGGAAATATAACAATACGTATATGTAAACATGGAAGTAATACAAGTAATACAAAGTAAACATTGAAGTAATACAAATCAAGAATCATTGACAGGGTGAGAAATCTGTTAACGCCATCGAGTATTTTATTTAAAGAAAAGTTACTATTTTATCTTTGCCATAAATAACGAAACAAAAACAATATCATTAAACAAAAAAAAACAACTGGGTTAAAAACACAGCTTTGGGATTACAAAATATGTATATATCGTGACAACAAAACATTTTTATTAATACTTTCGCCAATGCATTTATTTACGAAACTGATTGCGTTTTAAACCAAAACCTTTAAGTTGTCTTCTGTTACGTACTTATACAAGCCAATATTCAAAATACAATTTTCAAAAAATACGGCACTTTAGAAATTTTCTTTTTTCGTCGTTTTTGGTTGACGGTCCCTTTAACAGTTTTACAAACATCACAATCATATAATACATTCGAAGTGGCGCAATACTATTCATTAACCAAGAAGATATCCATTCCATGCAATATTCATCGAACTACTTGTATAATTATATATAAGTACGGTGTTCCGAATTTTTATCATTCAACCGCATTGATATCTGACTGATATAAAGTTGCCTGATATATAATTTTATATCATGGTCAACAGGAAGTTCTTATATCAGTCATGTGCGGAGGATTGTCATATTTCTCGGAATCAACTGTAAAGTAATCACTTGTAGTAAAATCGAATCAGATTCAACCAAACAAACGATATAATACCAAGATGTAATAAGGTTTAAACACAAAATGCAACACAAACAGCAAAAAACATGTTTTACAAATATTAAGCGCGCGTTCTCATGACGTCATTATTAACACGTAAAACGACAAAAGTCATATTCTTTCCAGCTAAAACTGCAGCTTAATAGCGTCGTTTTTTCATTTTTTCTTTACAATCGGGGACGTACAGGTATGATTAACAGAAACACCGGTTACTGCTTGATCTTATTGTAATATACCCGGCTCGGCACGATTAAAATAACGGCTCGGCGAGCCTTGCCGTCATATTATTCTAAGCGTTGCCTGATATATTACAAAAAGATCAGGAGTAACCTGTTTCTCTCTATGTGTCAGTCGAGTTGATTGTGATGCAACTTAAACAAACCAAAGAGACGGATTAATAGATGGTTTCGAATTATTAAACAAGTATTAATAATTAGTGTTCACTTATAAAATCGGTTTTCTGCAAAGCACTTGTCGATACCAAAATAAAATACGTCCTTATTGATGTCAAGAAAAGAATGACCATTATCTGTATTTTAAGATATAGTTTGCCATAATTAGTTGCTCAAAAGAGAATCTTCATAGAAGTGCATTCAAATTATAATCCAAGGAAAATTAAACAGTTAGCTTACATTCGCCCCAGACTAAGATTCCAGAAATAACGTTCCTTTTAAATCTACTATAGATGATGAAAATGAAAGCGATGGCGATTTGGTATGTTTTGTTCAATCAATTTGATTGTAGACTAATCAAGCCCATATAGAACTTCAAATCAAAACTAAATGCATGGCACTTAAATATTGCTTGAAGATGAAAAGATTTACGATTTTCAATGGAAACACATTGAAAAAACGACGTTTGAATATAAATACTTGGTAACTCCAAGTAACTTAAGTGTTTATTTAGACAAATTCTCATTCGAACCATACACGATATAATCAATTGCATTTTATACAACACATATCATTTTAAGACATTGAATGAAAGAGATATAATGACTGTACACTACCTAGATACCACAGTTAAAATAGAAACAATCATTTAAGTTATCTTCATTTGACTATCTTATTTTTGATATGATAATTTAATTTCCAGAATACAAAAAAATAATGGTATTCATGTACAACCACCATTTACAATTCAAACTTAAAACAAATTATAACATGTAAAATAATTAAATGCGTAACTATAAGCTTGTGTAGAATTTATTTATATATTTTGCTTATATACCAATTGTGCACAACTTTGTTGATCAGATACGTAAACGACAATAGAATATTACATTGACTCCTGGCCTCGTCCTTGACCAGTACAACGTATTACATGAACGTTATGTACGTAACTTATTCCCGATAACCCCAAGTTGCAATTGATGGAATATCAATAGTGTTCTTTAAAATAATGGGTATGATACTATGATTTGTCCGGACGTTATCTCAGTGTCAAATTTTGGTAACTGCAAGCTTATTGGCAAATATAGGAGTCAGTTTCAATGATGCACTAAATCATCATTACCATTTTACCATCACGCTTGAGTTATAAGTCTTTAGGCGCACCTTGCTAAGGTGTGCACCATAATTATTATTCGTTGACTATGATTGGGTTTAACTCGGATCGAAAGAAGTGTTCGGTCTTGAAATGCATTTACTTTTATTTCGTGTATTATGAAACTTTTAACACGTAATATAAACACATGCGTACACACATCTCTTTGTAGGTAGATGCAATGTTTGATGTCAATTTTATCGATGCCTGAGACCTTTCAAATATTTTATCATACATAGTTAAACAGAGAAGGTTCTAACCTGTTGAACTAACAATACATTCATTGTATGTGTGGATGATCAAAATATAAACATTGTAAATAACTCACCGGAGTAAACCAGCATGGGAGCTTCGACTTAAATTACGACCCTAGAAGTACATCTTATATAAAATGTTAAGTCCTGTGATTTGTGCATTTGCTAATGAAATGTCGATAATTGCAATAAGAAGACGTGCTTTATTTAAATTAGAGAAATTTGAAATTGTAATTTTCACTCAAAGATATAACTTAATCACACTTTATTTTACCAAGGTTGTCTTTCTTCGTGCAGAATTTTAATCTAAACGATACCGATATTAGACTTGTCCTGTACACGAAATTCTTTAACTTTAACTTAATTCTTGAAAAAAAAAACACATTCGATATGCTTAAAAAGAGTTTCAAAGAAGCTGTTCTTCTAATGTTCTTACATATTTTGGTCCCCAAAATACATTTCTGAAAGGCAGATTGTTAACCCGTCCCCTAATTTGTTGTCCAAATGTCTTACACCGCGTTTCATAAAATGATTAAACGCCAATTTCTTCTTTCTCGGTCACAAGTCATTATTTCGATAAAACATATATCGGAAGACGTGTTGTGTAAATATTATTTACATATTACTTCTCAATATGATATGGGGCAGCAAGTATTGAACGAATCTTTTATTGGATGTTTTCATCGTGGTATTTGGAGTTCGTTTTTAACGTCAATCCATCTTCAAACGGATGGACTCAAATGTAGTGCCAACAAGACATTAAATATTTAGTCATTATGTTTTTCAGTATGTTTAATAAGGTGAATGGCTAATATGTGTATTTCAAATATAAATTTTGTCGCAAGCTAAAATGTTTTACATAAAACTCAACGTGAAAGCACGATTATAATATTATTAAGTGTGGTTTACAAATGTGGTCAAAACAAAGAAAATCTTTCTAAATACTTTTCGTTTATCAGCTTTCCTCAGGTAACAAATAACTGAGTGTGCTGTACTAAAAGTCGTTTGTGCACATGCAATATGAATGAATTCGCTCATAAGTCACATCCTTCACTAACAAAAACGTTTCGTTCACTTGTGTTTAAATTTAATAAAACGTTTGCCCTTCTTTCGAGTAAGGCTCGAATAAAATACGGTTACATATTTATTAAAACCCGCGATTAGTTCAAAATGTACGAAAAAAACCTCATTTGTACGAACATAATAATTATCTTACTGTTCAGGATGCAAGTTTAAACACCTGGAATATACACGAAAAGTATTATTTGTGAAATAAATGAGTTACATTTGATTCAAATAATATGCACTTTGTTTTAAAGATGTTTTGTCCAAAAGTAATTTTGCATTTTGTTTATATTAGCGACAATTTATCAAAATAAGTATGCATTTTGCTTAACGAGATCGTATTTGCATAAACTCATATATTTACAGTATAAGAGTTGAAAAGTAAATACACATATTCAAATTGCCATCTTGGTCTCTGTGTAACAAGCATTGTGTAATTTTTTTTCCAGAATCTGTTCTCGCTTAATAAGTTTGCATATCGCTCCAAGGGCCATTTCTGAGACATTGCGTTGACGCAATATAGGGTAATAATACGAAACGAACAAACAGAAATGCCTTGTCGTCTCAGACCTAACTGTTAGTGCAATCTGCTCTAAGATATTTTTGTATGATTCCTGAAAATACAAATAATGAAAGGAAAGTGCTGACATTATTACATTTTACAACTATAACATTGCGACGAAATTTAGTTAACTTTTAATACATGAAGTTTTTAAACAAAAACGTTTCGTTCACTTGTGTTTAAATTTAATAAAACGTTTGCCCTTCTTTCGAGTAAGGCTCGAATAAAATACGGTTACATATTTATTAAAACCCGCGATTAGTTCAAAATGTACGAAAAAAACCTCATTTGTACGAACATAATAATTATCTTACTGTTCAGGATGCAAGTTTAAACACCTGGAATATACACGAAAAGTATTATTTGTGAAATAAATGAGTTACATTTGATTCAAATAATATGCACTTTGTTTTAAAGATGTTTTGTCCAAAAGTAATTTTGCATTTTGTTTATATTAGCGACAATTTATCAAAATAAGTATGCATTTTGCTTAACGAGATCGTATTTGCATAAACTCATATATTTACAGTATAAGAGTTGAAAAGTAAATACACATATTCAAATTGCCATCTTGGTCTCTGTGTAACAAGCATTGTGTAATTTTTTTTCCAGAATCTGTTCTCGCTTAATAAGTTTGCATATCGCTCCAAGGGCCATTTCTGAGACATTGCGTTGACGCAATATAGGGTAATAATACGAAACGAACAAACAGAAATGCCTTGTCGTCTCAGACCTAACTGTTAGTGCAATCTGCTCTAAGATATTTTTGTATGATTCCTGAAAATACAAATAATGAAAGGAAAGTGCTGACATTATTACATTTTACAACTATAACATTGCGACGAAATTTAGTTAACTTTTAATACATGAAGTTCAGTTAATTTATTGCAACATTATTAAAACTCTAATCCTCGTTGAATCGACATTTCGGTTCCTTCTTTTAATTTCATGCTCATGTATTTGTTAAGCAGACACTTAAACTGTTTTGAGGGATCTTATTATGTTTCTTTACCACTTGTGGGTTCCGCATACGGATAAAGGACTCCCTCGTCCCTTACGACAACACATAGCAGGACAAATTAATATTATTCACAAGAGACTTTTTCCAAAAAAAACATTATATTACACAGACTTTTCAACAGTTAAACCTCACGACAAACGCATACTATGTCAATATTTGCAGAACACATTTTGAATTATATGCATCAGTTAGGTTGCTTCATACGATGGCCAAAGCATTGGTCAAATAAGTAAATCCATGATACGCGCTAGCATGGGGGATTTGTCGATCAAATTTAAATATGTTTTTAAAAGTTAGATGGGATACGAACACATTTTAGCGGTGTATGCACATCATT
This sequence comes from Dreissena polymorpha, assembly GCF_020536995.1. Classification (NCBI taxonomy): domain Eukaryota; kingdom Metazoa; phylum Mollusca; class Bivalvia; order Myida; family Dreissenidae; genus Dreissena; species Dreissena polymorpha. The sequence goes on from NC_068356.1 coordinate 87,772,198, forward strand.
ATTTAAAGAAATAAACCTGTAAGCACATGTTACCTATATGTGTCCTTATTACAGTTAAATATACTACGTTCAAATCAAAAATAAAAATCGCAAGATCAATGCTCAAAACTACCACTCAACAAATCTGATAAAGTCTGGGTTTGTCGGGTAATGTATACACTATTTTTGTAATTTTTGTCATTTAAATCTTTAGAAAGCGTTGCAAACATCATTCCAGCAACAACACTTATGCAATACAGCACAATTACATCCTTTATATGATATCATGTTAGTTTGTGTTTAAAGAAACACAAGCTTATGATATCATGTTTGCTTAGTTTGTGTTTAAAGAAACAAAAGCTAAGTGTCGGTTTCTTGAATGCATGTTTGAAACTGTAAAACATTGACTAATATATAAAAGCAATACATGTTAAGTACCACACATGTGAGATATGATTATATAAAAACGTATTATTCATGGTTATTAATTACTGTGGCTATAAAAAACAAATTCAAAGCAAAAACCTTATATATATATATATATTATTTTTTTTATATATCACTTTTTAAGCAAACTTTGTGATTGCTATCAATAAATTATTCATGCCTCTTACTACTTTTCGCATTCCTTGTTTCATTTATTTCTCTATAGTGCATGTGCATATCAGGGACTGTATAGCACCAATAATCATGAAAATGTTGTATAGTAATGCATGATTTGTTATCAGCGCAAACAAATTAGTATTTATCAAGTAATCACAGGTTTGCGAAAGGTGATATGAACATATACGTGTTGAATTTTGGGTAGTTGTCAATGCAAAATATATAAAGATGTTTTTCCTTGCAGAATATCGAATATCAAAGAGGTCAAGTATTGTAATAAAATGAAGTGAGTGTATGCTATACATTGAAGAGTAAGGTTACAATTTGTGTGTTAAAGTTCAATGAGACTCCGTGTAATCTAGAATACAGCATAAGCATACATCATAGCACAATGGTCTAGTTAATCTACATGTAGCAAAGTGAAGTTAACAGGAACACACATTTATGCAAATGACTCTGTAAAATAATTTTTCATCTCACTATTTGTGCTAGAATGGTAATAGGCGTTGTATTAATGCTCTGACAACAGAACACAATTATGCTGAGAAATGATCATACATTTACATGAGACATCCAATTTACTTGAAAACAATTATTGTTCTTACACACACGTTTGTTTTGTGTCATAAAACCGCTGCAATACAACATGTTTAACGAAAAAATACATGTTCAAATTCTTTTGTATCAAAAATGCATTGGACGTGGCGATTCACGGCCTATTGATCTATTAATAATTTCAAATATAATGTTGTATAATTCAATTGGCGTTTACTATGTGAATAATAGTTATTTTGACAACATTTTTCTAACAGTGAAATGTATTTATTTTTAATGTATAACTCCAAATCATAAATAAATATTGGGCTTCGTCTTTAATTAAAGGGATCTTTTCACGCTTTGGTAAATTGGCAAAATTGAAAAAAGTTTTTTCAGATTCTTTAGTTTTCGTTTTAGTTATGATATTTGTGAGGAAACAGTAATACTGAACATTAACCATGCTCTAATATAGCCATTATATGCATCTTTTGATGATTTTAAAACCTAAAAATTATAAAGCGTTGCAACGCGAAACGATTGAATAATTTGGAGAGTTCTGTTTTTGTCGTTAAATTTTTTGAAACTACAAAGATTGCTTATATAAGGTATAAAATACGTCAAGAATGTGTACTCGGCGGAATAGCTCAGTAGGCTAGAGCGTTTTTACTTCAGGACTCTGGCAGGACTCCAGGGGTCACTGGTTCGAAACCTGCTCCGGGCAATGTTCATTTCCTTTTTTAAATTTTTTTCTTGATTTTTTACTGGAGCTTTTACGATCCAATGTTTACATTTATCAATATAAAGCATTTAATGAATAAGTTAAAAAAAATGCCAAAATCTGTGAAAAGGCCCCTTTAAGATACAATATACTTCTAAGGTCACTCTAAACTACACAGGAACGCTTACAGAAGATATTATAAAATCAACGACGGCAATATATGACACCAGAAAGTCTGCACTAACCAGAAACTGCCCGGGGGATAAAGAACCCGTATTCAAATTCTATAAAATGTTTAAAAGTACTGAACATATCAGACTATGAAATACCCTAAGTAGAATGAAGATAAGACATAACATACAGTATGAAGCAAACACACGATTCAAAACTGTGCTCAACGTATTTCAGAACAATACTTTGTTTTCAAATATGTCGCAGAGCAGCTCTATAACATGTCATTTTTACACGTATTTATTTGCACAAACTGCTTAACAAACGATGTATGATTCTAGAGTTTTTCACTCCTTATTGTTTGCTCATTCATCCAATTATCTTACATAGCCGCTAAGACACCGTGTACATTGCTTTTATCGGTTTCTTATCTAGGGGCATAGTATAAAAAAGAAAGAAATAACTAAGTCTTGGAATCCGAGGACTTAAATCCTGAGATTAGTTTTTGGAGCAAAAAGTATTATGTTTCAGTGTTTGCGTTATATGATGCGTTTGGTCAACAACAAGCTTGTCTGTAATGGTAACTTCGTGATAAAGAAGTTGACTGCATAATTTGAGTTGCGTGCAAAGTTGATGTAACATCAATTGTCATACTCTCGCTTCGTCTATTATATCCAATAAAGATGCATTTTATTTTCGTAATTTTGCGTTGCATGAGATTGAATACTTAACAAACACCGTCAATGTGTCTATTTGAAGTTAAAAAACACATAATGTATATTGATTTAAGAGTCCAAATATTCTCATGAACAAATTTATGACTGTTGTTCGCTCAGATAAACTTTATGATGTAAACATTATTTATATATTTAGATTTTCATGTTGTGATTAGTAAAGGGCTGTCATAGTTATATAACAAAATATTGAACACCTTTATTTCATGCAACACATAATTTGCATGCTAGGCATGCATGTCATTTTATTTGCCTCTGGTCATCGACATCTGTAGTTAAAACTTCTTATATGGTAATTAATATCCCAAACAATGCATTACCGCGACTGTTATAACTAACCAATTGTCAAGTAGTTAGACGAAAACCGTTTTATCTGTTATGTTTTATACATAAACAAAAACTCAGAATTGTTCAATGAACAATTGACATATATACACAATAATTAACCTAGAATCGATGTTTTATAGTAACCTAATATACGTCCAGAATTCTGAAAGGTAACAATGCGAGGTCAGTCGTTTCTTTGTTTATCAGACGGCGGCTTCACCAATATCCGATTTAATAACCAGAGATACTTCCTTTATTTTCATTAAAGCCTATCAAGGAAAGACAATATTGTCATGGGAAATCTAGAATTGTTGATTTACAATTGTGTTATACGTTATTGTGTCAGCATGGTCATTACCACTGTCGCATGCAAATATCAAACAATACAAATAACCCTGCCATCTAATAAGGCAGTCATATGACGAAAGCAAGACGATGTGATACATTTTAATGTTGTGTTCCAATGGATACATGTAGCTACGAATCAAATTTGACATTTCTTGCAAAACGTATAACAATGATGAACAAAAACAATTTTGCACGTTTTAGTACAATAACGTGTTAATGCCCGAAACTATTTTGCCAATATAATTTGCTATGTTTGTACCAACCATATGTTGTTTTTTACAAATTAAATTGCACAAAAAGGCAAACAACATTGCCTAGTTTCAGTTTAAAGTTTCTTTTAGATAACGTCTTATTCTGAGTATAATAATGAAACTTTGTAATTCGGTAATTGGAATACGGGCTTTTATTGATCATAGTATCATTTTTGCATAAGTATAATCACAAATGAGTTATCGGCTTCAAATATTAACTATTTGTTCTTCATAAAAGATACCTATATTACGTCGTTTTTTTCTTACAGAAACAGTATTGTCACGTACAGTTTGCGACCATCCCAGTTCATTGAGCATCTAAGTATTGTTAAAAATTCCTCCAAAAACTGACATGTTACCAATATTGATCTCACCAGAGAAAGTATGAGTTGTCAGTATTTCAAATATCAGTTTACTTTAAAGTGATATTATGGACATCTAACAGTTTATAGGTGTCTATCGCAACCGTTGTTTATTTTTGGTGTTTTCACTTCATATACACTTATATTTGTTAATGCAGCATCAACATACTAAAACAATATCCCTAAAAGAGAAAAATAATGCATTTGAATATCAACCATACTTTCGTTTGACAACTGATCATGCATGTAATACTAAATTTCGTTTTAGTGCAGATTCGTTCATACGACACAAAGACACAATTTTATTTTACGGATCATTTTTGGCTTACAGGACTCACCAGTCACGTAAAATATCGAATACAAAATATATTTTTATAAACAACTGGTAGCAAGATGAGTTGGAGATAATTGGTCAGTAACCACATTTTAACTAACTCTTTTGACATGTTAATTATTTTCAGCTCAATTCAACAGTGAAAAAAGCCCATAATATCACTTTAATTAGTGTCTGATAAATAGTGTGAATTAAATTGTCCGTAGCTGTTTATTTAACTTTAACCGATCATATTTTAAGTACGAATATCCGTCCAATCTTGGAATAGCTTTCAACAATTAACTGTCTTAATAGTTTTTTAAATATAACACAAAACAAGAGTTTACAACTATTAAACAATACTTATAATATGTATTAAACACTAATTGTTGAAGCATTAACGACACGTTGGTATTTATCTTCTTATTCCTCTGCAGACATCTTGGGCATACACGATATTTGATCATGGATCATTGAACGGATTACTTATCGGACAATTACCAGCCTTTTAAGGTCAATCCTATCAAAAGCATGCCGCTTTTTCGTTGTTTACTCGAGTACGACCTATGGCGTTATCTATGCCCGTACACGAACTTATATCATCCGAATTGTGATGAGCTAAGTCTTAAATAATTTGAGTACACTTACACTGGATTGCGCTTACGCTTATCACTAACGTATTAATAATGTCGTAAAAAAACATCTCATATTTTTTTTGAGCATAAATTTAGGAACGGGCTTGTATTTTTTTTTAGGAACGGGCTTGTATTTTCAACTATACGATATTGTACATGAGGAATTATAAATAAAAATAGTGCTCAGCACCGATTGTGTTTAGACAATACTGAAGAATTTTACGCTTTGAACTGCATGACAAAATCGACACAAATACATTATAAAATCAAACAATTTTAAATGCAGTGAATTCAAAATATTTTTTATATGTTGTAAAAAGTGAACGATTATAAAATTAACAACGAATTAATTGTTTTTAACTATCGAACACAAGTTACATATACATGTTGATCATGTACATTAAAAGACAACCCCAGATAAAGTCAAAGGATTCTTTGTTCCAAGAAGCAATTTTTTCAATATTAATGGAATCTAACTTACTATGAATTCATTTCATAACTGAACATTTCAAGTGCAATGAAAAGCCATACACTGTTAAAATCCAGAACATGAAGCATTCTGTTCTGTTACAATTAGATTAATGTCGGCGTACTTCAAATTAGCCGGAAACACAGCAACAAAAATGCGATATTTGCTTTGTTTCCTTTTGCTGTCTAAATTTACCGATTATGCGCTTAACTTGCTCTTTGGAATTCGGATACATACGTTCCAACTTTTTACGTTCATGTTCATTACATAAGGTTGATTTTGTTTTGATGTAAGATGCCGAACCAGTGTATATATCTTAGAGTATTAAAGGGATCTTTTCACGCTTTGGTAAATTGACAAAATTGAAAAAAGTTGTTTCAGATTCGCACATTTTCGTTTTAGTTATGATATTTGTGAGGAAACAGTAATACTGAACATTTACCATGGTCTAATATAGCCATTATATGCATCTTTTGACGATTTTAAAACCTAAAAATTATAAAGCGTTGCAACGCGAAACGATTGAATAATTTGGAGAGTTCTGTTTTTGTCGTTAAATTTTGTGAAACTACGAAGATTGCTTATATAAGGTATAAAATACATCAACTATGTGTACTCGGCGGAATAGCTCAGTAGGCTAAAGCGTTTTTACTTCAGGACTCTGGCAGGACTCCAGGGGTCACTGGTTCGAAACCTGCTCCGGGCAATGTTCTTTTCCTTTTTTAAATGTTATTCTTGATTTTTTACTGGAGCTTTTACGATCCAATGTTTACATTTATCAATATAAAGCATTTAATGAATAAGTTAAAAAATGCCAAAATCTGTGAAAAGGCCCCTTTAAAGTGGAATATTTGTTGAACAAAGTATTAAGATAAGTTCATTAAAACAATTATCAATTATAGTATCAGAAAAAATCTCACTTTCATAAAATGATCGATATTGCAAATATTCGCCATTATCGATGCATTAGCTCTTTATTTTTTTTAGATATATTCATATTTGTATATTAAGGCTTACAGACATAAAATCTGTTTCCGTGTGAAATATTCATTCTTTTGATTTGTTTAAAAGATTATTAATACAAAAAAAAATCGTTAAGTGTTTAAGTTGAATGTCAATAAATAGAAAATACATAATTTAAAGCCGGTATGTTATTTAATAGACGGTTTAGATGGTCTCTGATTTAATGCACGGTTAATTCATAACTCATATTGAAAATATAATTCATTTTGCCATAAAACTTACAAAAATGTATGCGATCAATGACCTGTGTATTGTTTTTCATATAAAGTGATACAGGCGGCTTAAACTTTATAGAAATCTGGAAATCGGAGTGTACTTTGTAAACGGTATATAAAGGTCGGTGGTAAAACATGTTGACTAAAGGAAAGTGTTAGCAAACTGGTCATACAACTAATACTAGTCACATGATTCATATATTTCAAATTAGTATAGCCGTAATGTTAATATGTTAATGAATGCCTATGTTTATAATCAAACCTTTCGCTGTAAATGTCTTATATGTATTTTCTTTAGCATTGGTTTATACAAAATACGATATAACTAAGTGCACCCAGGTTAAATCAACGATTGTGAACACACTTCATAAATTGACCTTTTTTCAAAGATTTTGGCATGTATTAAAGTTTGTCATAAAATGCTGTATATTAATTTAAGTAAACATTGGATCTTAAAAGCTCCAGTAAAAAAAAACAAGAATACAATTTAAAAAAGAAAGAGAGTAACCCTCAACTTGGCTTGAACCACTGACGCCTGGTATAAACGTTTATCGCTAAGACCACTCGTTAAGCCGTGCTCATAAAATGAGTGTATTTTATACTATATATAAAAAATCCTCATAGTATCACAAAAAATAACGACAACAACAGAACTCTAAAAATTATTCAATCGTTTCGCGTTGCAACGCTTTATAATTTTCAGGTTTATAAATCGTCAATAGATGCATATAATGGATATTTTATAGCATGGTATATGTTCAGTATTACTGTTTCCTCACATATATAATAACTACAGTGAAAATTTGCGAATCTGAAACAATGTTTTTAATTTTGTCAATTAACCAAAACCTGAAAAGGCCCGATTGAGATGAGATTATAATTTCGTTTGCTGGAATCCATAATCGTCCTTGTATTCTTATTATTCTTTTGCCATCGGTCACTTGTCATAAATAAAGGACCAACTAATCGTATATAATAAGAATTCTAAACTGCTCCAGCAGCTGGAGTTTTTACTTCTTTATATTTCATAATTCTGCATTAGAGCTTAATTCAACATTTGATGTTCAAGCAATGTGTCGTCTTCAAATATCCGAACGAAATTGCTTTGTCTACAGCTTGTATCAACATTTGTTTTAAACAGGTCGTAAAACCGACAGTGCGTTACAGACATATTTTTCAGAGAAGGCCTTTTCATCAGAATCAAATTTAACAAAATGCACACAAACGAAATAAAAAAATGTGGGCATTAGACATGGCAAGCATTTCATATCAAATCTTCTGTTTCACGTCTTTCCGGACCAATGCGATATTTAATTTGAAAAATTAAATAAACTATAAATGTCTAGTGTCGTCGTTCTTATGACATGCACTTGGCACTATCTGCTATTAAATCTGATTACTTAGTGAAAATAACATAGGGATAGCGGTATTGTTTGTTTTGTGAGACTTCTCTGTTGCTTTTGTTTCAGCCATTGTGAAAAACGATATTTCCAGTTAGCCAGAGACACCTAAAAGCACGTCCAATACTCAAACGAATATGCAACTGCGTGGAAAATAGATAATAAGTTTTTAAACAAACATCTTGGTTTGCTTATTTTGCCTCGACATGCGCTATGATAAAGATGACATTGTATGCATCGCTATTTGTATTGTTTTAAGTCTGCGTAACGTGCCGGCTTTATTATTTGCCATTTAAAAGTTTCATATTACAATTCTTGAAAAACAAGTTTTTTTGTTTACATGTATGTCTCTCTTTCTTTCAATTCATGGTAAATATAAGTAAATATTCATGAGTGTTAATATTTTGTCCAATGTATATTCCTTTAAATTTACCATTCTACCGTGAAACCAATATAATTGCTTATACTAACATATTTACTATAGTATTCACATTTTTCAGTTTTAATTTGTCATGTAACCGTGTCAATAAATACTACAATACAATTAGTTTATGAGGCACAAATAAACGTGGGCTTATGTTGAGATTTAAAAGAAAGATTATCGTCGCAATATTGAACAACGTAGGCAGTTAACGTACCAAAATAAAGCTTTTTAAATATTATTGATAATGGTAATGGCATTTTCCACAACCAAAGTCAAAGTCTGGTATATGACGATCGAATAGGATTTTTAAACGGTTTATTTATTTATGAACAATGTCGAATTACAATGGCAATGCTCTGCATCTACATTTACACGTGCTATAGTACGAGCTATTTTGAATACACTTTGAAAAAGAATTACTTACAGTTAGTGTTAAGCGATAACGCAACACTGTTATTTGCTTTCCGTATGTGAGGAAACGCAAATAAAACATTGAAATAAGAATATTCCACAAACTGTCATCATCTGAAGATATGGCATATTAATCTAAACAAGAGTGCACAACTGTCACAAGAAACGCCCGTTTGAAGGTTTTGGACATCTTGATAACTTTAGCATTTGAGTGGGAAAATGATATATTTTTGAACATTGAAACTTCTTTAATTAGAGAGTGGACATCATGCTAAATGCTGAAATGCACTAAGTGACCTCGTGACCTAGTTGGTGATTGTTTTAAACGCACTAAGCGACCATGTGACCTTTTTTAACCCAGCATGACCCATATTTAAACTTAACCAAGATATCATCTAGACACACCTTCTGACCAAAGATCGGATAAAAACTTCTTCAATTAGAGAGCGGACACCATGCTAAATGCTTGAAAGGGACCTCGTGACGTAGTTTTTGATCTGGCATGGTCCATATTTGAACTTGACCTAGACATCATTTAGGCACAATTTCTGACCGAATTGTGTGAAGATCGGATGAAAAATACTTTAATTAGAGAGCGGACACCATGATGAATCCTTGAAATGCACTAAGTAACCCCGTGACCTAGTTTTTGATATTATCCTAGATATTGTCCAGATACAACTTATGACCAAGTTTGGTGGATATCGGAATTTGAATTTGAATTAGAGAGTGGACACTGCTGTGGACGCCGCCCGCCGACGCCCGCCAAGGGGTAATCTTATAATACGTCCAGTTTTGAAAGGGCGTATAAAAAAGTGCGATTATACTTAACTAATGTATTCCAATCAAAACGTATTATTTACATAAGCAATCCTTGATGGTCGTTAACAAAGTGTTCACTCTTCTAACTGGGATCCGCTTGGAAAAAAGACAAAGGAAATTAATATTTTTACCGTACATACGTGACCATCCTCTTCTTTGAAGAGTATTTACACATTCATAATGAATTCTATAATAAACTTATATCGCTATTTGAAAAAACTCACGTCCCTGAAAGCGATACAAACAACAGTATACCTTTGCACTTCATTATTCTTCCGTTGCACTTTCACCGAAAATTGTTAAGCGTTTATATATCAATACAATCATTGCATTTAACACGTATCACTCATCGAAATTAATGTCCATTACTGTTTGTTTAACCGATTTAGTGAGCAGAATGAACATTCGAAAAAGCATCGGTTCGGAAAGCCGCTTAGTGTTACGCACAATATTATTCAGTCTGTAATCGTTAAACTTCATACATGGTTTTCAGTTTGTTTGACTTAAGATCATAAGATGTATTGTAAGTCTTTGTGCAATAGCGACACAATTAATAATGTCACATAGCCATGTGCGTTTGAAAAAGACAGTGTTATTAATTTGCTAAAACTGAGTATCACGCCTGTTATAGAGGTTATAGAGGACATTTGTTCATGTCGGTGTAAAATCGTTTGTTATTTCACGAGTGATCATAGAAAATATATTTTCACGAGTGGCGCAGCCAAACCATCTTACACTGACATAAACAAATTTTATGTTTCTTTTATGCCCCTTTTTAAAGAAAAAATTTAACAGCTGTTTCCTTTCGCTGAAAAGTTACCCTTTCTAGGAGTTTCTCCCGTGGCGTGCCTCAATACATTTAAAAACACAAAATGACGTCATTGGTGTGACAAAATGACGTCATTAAACCACCGAAATTCTCCTGTTAAACTCTTTTACAATGTAAATAAACGATGAAAAAGCATAAAATAATAAGAAAAGTTGTTGGATTCCGTTGAATGTCGATTTCAATTCACTCGTAATCCTAGACAATATACATAAAATTCTTTTTAATTGTAAAAAATTGAACAAGGAGTTGCGTGTATTTTTGTATGATTTTTGTAGTGACTAGAAATTTTTACAAATGTGTAGGATATATCTTTAATTTTTAAGTAATATTTACATTATTTTAATCCAAATATAAACAAATTATGACACTCCAGAAACATTATAACGAGAACAATTTTGTATTAATACTGTATGCGTCATATTTTAAGAAAAATTCAATTTGCCTTTACTATACTGGACAATTTACACAAAACGATAAAAACGTTACAAAATGATAAATGATTTGTTCACCACATTGAAACGGTCAATGCTATGCATTTGGGCTTAAACCCGGTTTGAAGCGTTAAAGAAACAGAATTAATGAAATACACACATATGCAAATATATTAAAATAATTAACGCCGAGGTTATACTGAAAAAACAAGCGCATTGCTGTGATCGCATGCTATTCATTCAACGATTAATGAAATACGGACTAACATATTAGAAACGATCTAAAAAATTCAGAATGACTCCCGTCTAATATCGCCATAAATGTCTGATTAAAAGGGTCTTGCACAGAAAACCTATTGTTTTCTCTCTTGGACAATAAGCTAACACAGCGATCGTAAGCAACATATGCTTGAGTTATGTCTAATTACCTTCCGTGCTACAAATGTACGTATAATGAAAGAAATTGTATGAAATATACATAACACGTATTACATTTTCGGCAGCGTTCCGTCGTATATTAATTGTTTGCGCGTCTTATATAGTTTGTCTTCATTTCTAAGAATAATAGCGTTTCGAGGTAACACAGCGTGTACTATTTAAGATAACAACTATAACCTCAGATCATTGTATCATGAGATTTGTGAACTACATTGTCAGTTAAATTTAAAGCTGATGTTATTTGTCAAAACAACTTATTCAACTAGTTCGTTTACGATATATGATGAAAGTATAGTGTTAATTACGCGGTTACAGTTTGAATGTATAAGTAGGTAAGTAATATCTGCAATGATTATACTGGCAAATATTAATGATAGATGACAATGAATAACCCAATAAGTTAAACAAGTGGTTATGGAGCGTGAGCTTTGAAGACTTATTTACACAGGCGCGTCAAATGGATCGATTTAATAGTAATAATAGGAAAGACCTAACTAGCTAGAATTAAACTAGGCTGAGTGACTTTAAAAGGGTGTAGGTAAAACGTTTGGTTTTGCAATATATTTACGTGTATCATCATATATGATACTAATGAAGAAGCTGTTAAATTTGCAGTTTATTTCAGAATATGAATGTATTTGCAACAGATGCTTAATGTTTACAACATAAATTTCTAAGTTTCAACCATTCGAAATGTAGATTGTGTTTTGATCACTGGATTACGTTGATCGTTTCCAACAACGCTCAAACAATGTTTATAACGTCGTTTTAGTGTGCTCTGTCTTTACCTCCTGGAATGTCGGTAAAAATGCATCGTAAACTTGCCACATACGAGAATAATAAAGAAAAATTACTTAAACAGTTTCATATCCGCAAAAACATATTTCAAACGGAAATGTTTTAGTTAAGAGACCTCAACATTAGGAAAATTGTCTATCTCAGTCTATGCTGTGGTTAACTATTACTCATTTAATAGGAAGTTACATTAAACGAAGTTATTTCTTGTGATTTGTCCTTTTTGTTTTTGTGTGCGTATGTTAACTTTACAAAGTCCTGGAATCCATGAATGAATAAATGTTGTATTGTGTTTTCTTTATTTTTCAGAAATAGATAGTAATATTTATCAGCGTTTGGTATTTAAGATGATTTTGTATTTTCTGTTATTGTCACTCATATATTATAGACGTTGACTTCCTAATATTTGAGTTTTATGACTGAAACACAGTATTCAAGCTTTAAAAAACAAAACAATTGTCATATCATGATTATCTTTTTATAAAATTCAATAAATTAGACCTTAAAAATATCCCAAAATTAGTGAACTATATATAAGCAATTATATAATTGACAATAGTTAGCAAACTGTTCGAATTATTTTTTTTTATAATAACGTAGAAAGGCATCAAAACTTGCACTTATTTATTCGTGGCAAACATACAGCATTGCATAATTATGTTATTAAACTCCCGATTTTTGTCACGAAAAACAATCCAGACAATTATACTTTCCGGTAATTTATTAACGAGTTATTTACGTTTCCAAGGTTAAAAAAGGTAAATCACAAACACAACATTGCCATGCTTTATTTGTTTCAATTTTGCACCAAACTGCTATATACGCACAATTTTATCTTTATTGTCAAAAATAGAACTTAAAGTGCAAGCAAATGAATAACAAATGATCCAGTACTCATCCAAATGCGATCATTCGGAGTGTCGTTCTGCCCTTCTGTTACAAGCAGTTTGCATTTAATCTTCTTATCAGTATCTTTTCTCTCTTGATAAATTGTTCAGCGTTTATACGACATAGCATCGTAGGCAATTTTGGGTAATTATACGAGGCATAGAAACATAAATGAGCTTTTATGTGTACTGAAAAGTTGCTGTAACACACTGTTCATAACGATTAATTGGACATTATTTAACGGTTTCTATGTACATTCAGAGAAATGTTTTCACATACCGTGACAGTTTCGATTCACCATTGGTGAATCTTCATCAGATTGTGACCTTGCGGGAAATGCACGTCACAGGGCGGGTTTACTGCCGGAATGGTTCCCAGCAGTAAACAAAGGCCTGTAGATGGGGCTCAGTTGGTAGCCCCCCTCGTCCCCGTTCAACACCGTCTCTCCTTAGCTATCGCAACCGACTCCCTAAGTTTTCTGAGTGCGGTGTTGTTTTCCCTATCAATCACTTTCACCCACTCCCAGTCAATGGCATGGTTGTGCCGAGCTATATGGTTTTTAACTGCACTAGAGTGTTATGTTGCTTCTGATTCTCTCCTTCCTGACCGCGTGGATCGGACCTGTCACGGTATGTGAAAATATTTCTTGTAATGTACATAGAAACTGTTAAATAATTTCCAAAAATATCCCTGATGAATTTCTTTCGAGACATTAATTAGACATGATGAATGGCATTGAAATCGGACGTTTCATCTTTGTTATAGGGTTGCGGTTATAGGACGAAATCGAAAACATATTTTGTTCACTATGTGTTTACAATATACAGTTTACATGTCTAGTATTAAAGAATCCATACAATTATATTTAATGCATTTCCCAAATGGTTTAGAACAATAACAAAATTAACAAGTCCAATCTCTTAATCTCTAAATCTCTTAATCAGAATGTTATTGACAAAACTGTGATATTTTCAATCAAGGAACGTCCCTAAGGATTGCGACATGAAATTAATTCTAATATTTGTCTCAAAAAATGTAAATATTGCAAAAGAAAGAGATGGTCAAATGGTCTGCAAGCCGGACGGTTTGCAACTGTTATACTGTTGGCGGCTTTTGCTTTTGTCATAATTTTTTTTTTTACGTAATCATGACATTGTGTCTTATCTAAGCAACTAAATATCTAAATTCTGCGAAAAACGTAAGCCGACTTATTGAATGAATATAGCGTATGAATAAAGATTTATAAAAATACTAACAAGGTAGGGCAATTCCTGTTAATCCTTTAACTTGGCTGGTTGTATGAAAATACATATCATTTCTCGGAAAACAGTTGGGCATTTTCTGTGACACCAGATAGTTCAACAATAACAACAACGTTGAATATCCTGCAGTGAATGGACATTCGCGTGTCAAGCTTTACACTGTAGACTATTTGTTTTATGTATCAAGTTTTGTTATGAACATTCATTTTACTAATGTTGTTATGAATAAATTATTATTTAAAATCATCATGTCCTGCATATTTTACAGTTAATACTATCTGAAGTGTACTAAAACTTTAATTGGAACTTTTTCTACTTGATTTAATATTTAACCTTTGTGCATGTAAAGTAGTTACTCATCTTTATTTTATATGAGAAGAACTCGACACAACATCCAAGTTTTGAATAGTGAAGAGGTCGAACATATCTAAATATCTCCATCGCTCACAATGAAATGATCTGTTTTGTCGGTTTTGATGCAATTGGCATTTATCAAATACTCACTTTACTGAATACTGTTAAGGGTACCACAAATAAACCAAGTTTACATGATAACGACAGCGTTACAAAGTAAATGAATAAGTACCCGACCAGAACAGGCCATGTGATCATAAGATGTCCACGCCTTGTGACATTTTTGTTGTATTTGATCAGAAAAGCTTGCTCTATCAATATGCGTAATTTTGTGTCGATTATTAAATTTTGCAGTTAAGCTTCATGCATTTTATGGGATAGTTTTTAAGACTGAGACATACATTTCAAGCCCAGGATATACACCCAAAATGCATTCTTCGAAGAATTGCATGAAAAAGTTCCCTGCACTACTGTGTTTAAAGTAAGTGTCAATACTTAAACATGTCAAATTTTGAGAGCGACTAATATATCCTATAAGCGCTGTCGATATATTTTTTAGCGTTGATTTAAAACAGCATAGCAATCAAGTTGCGTTTAAAACATCATTTTGTCGTCTGTGTGCGTTTTTTCTGTTGTTGTTAAATAACAGGATAAATCATTAAACTCAGCTCAGGACCCAGAACTGTTCAAATAGACTTTTTATGAAAACTAAGGCATATTCAAATAACATTTATTGTTATTCCGTCAGCGACATATTGTAAAATAATACCATTATTTACGCATACAGTTACGTACATAAAGAATGTTCCTGGAACTTGTCGTATGAACCTTTTCTATAGACCTCCGTCAAAAATACATCTTGAATGTTGCTGTAACAGTTTGGAATTCACTTTCACTCCAGGTAGTATAACAATAACAACAGCGTTATATTACCCATCTGTGAAGGGACATTCGCGGTATCAGCTTTAGGCTGTAAACTAATACAATATAAACGAACAACTCGGAATACAAAATGCCCATTGAGGATTTGTATGATTCCCTTCCAAAAACAGGATTGTAGCTTCTCACTGCACTGCATTTCATACTTGTAGACACCGGCATGGTGCGTTAATTAACTAGTTATAAAGTTACCTTTGTTAGCATACCAGAGTCTTCTTTGAAATGAGTCTCATATTTTAGTAGAACAGTTAACTGTGGTGGCACATGTTACCTAGTTAATTGACCAAAGTTTTTTTCAAGTGATGGATACGTTGTTTTACGTCGGAACACATATTTCAGGGCGATTTTGTGTTTCACAAAAAGCGCTTGCAATCAGAAATTAATAATGTTTTTTAATGATTGAAGCAGGCGAATTTAATTGAAATATGATGCGAACAAATATCAAAAACTCTAAAGAAATCATTTGATTAGTTTGCATATTACAGCCATTGATGTTAGAATATAGTGACAGACACATAAAACAGCCAAACACAATACTTATAAAATATCGTTTTTACATTGTTTTAAGCTCAGTTTATTCTTTTATTTAGAATGATCAATCCTTACAACGTTTATCACCTTTTATTTGCATTATATGTTCTTAAGGTGAAGGAACCTAGAAATCGACGATCTATAGTACCAACCAAATGCTTGTCTTTTTATTCAAGAAAAAAACGCGTGTTATTCCCACCGATCTTGACCATTTGCTTAGCCTTCCAAAGTACTTTATCGAAAAGTGATGTTAATACTATAAAAGGAACGTTCAATAACACATCAATCCGGGAAGAATACGGAATACAGAATCAAAATCAGGTGTCATTCTTGTTCATAACTTGATAAGTTTACATAAGCACGCTACTAAAATAAATTAGAACTTTTTTTTTAATAACCGACGTGCAGGGAGTGTCGATTTCAAGAATGATAGTTGTCCTATCCTTTTTTGTAAACAAGATAATTGCATCTACCTAGCAATCGGTAATCGTAGAAAACAATGTTATGTTGGGCAAAATACAGGACTCATTTTTTCATGATTTTATGAGAGATAATATTACTTTGTCATTTGTTTAGTAGTACTGTGTAGTAGTTTGTGTTAAAAATTGTATCTGAACTACGATTCAAATAACTGTGCTAGTATAACAAACATTTCAATGTATACACATTGATGTTGACCGCATGGTGGGCAGCGTCAGATCTATCCGATGTTGGGTAAACATGTCGGCAGTTCATTGTTTAACTTAAATTAGCCCATCAAAAGGTAGCAATTATCTCATTGATTCCTTCGATTTTTCATTATACAAAAATGGTTTGATGGCAAAACAAAATACATTCGGTATTGTTTATTATGTTCCTACAAAGTAAAATGTGTTTTATAAGTTGGTTTCGTGACTTGTTTCATTAAATTAAAATACATCTGACATTAATAATAACGGTTTAAATATAAAACAAATGTATTTCTATTTTTTTTGTCTGAAGCACACGCTTGTATTAAAGTTGGCCGCACTGCACAATACAATATTTGCTGTGCTTTAAAACAATGTATGATGCATGCTTTCAGCAAAAAAAATCAATGTAAAATAATCTGTAAATATCGTGTACACAATTTAAATCGTATATTTTCGAAAATAACAATTGTATCATCTCGTCCTGGTATATACTTCCGATGGGTCTTGCCTATTCTTTATTGTAATCATAATCTTCAAGGAGCATTTGCAACGAATTCCCAACAACACGATTGATGAATTAAAGCACACTGTTATCTTTAATAGGATTTTATATAAGTCGAGGTTTACAGTGAGCCGTATGTAATCCACGATTACATAATATAATCTAAGATATATATATATATCTTGTACATATATTCGACCTTGTATCAGATGGATTATGTTGTATACGTTCGGATTTGTTCTAAACATATTCTTTCATAAAAACAGTGAAAATATAACATACCATAAGTAGGGGAATAGTGTACCTATTCTTCTGACACGCAAAGTTTTCAAATTGATTGCTTGGTACAAGTTTACTAATGTTTCGTTACAAAATAAATACATCATGTCATGGGATTCCCGCTTTACAAATATCTATTATTGTATTTTGGCGTCAATGAGCGTAAATCATCACATAGAAACATTTATATCATATGTATTAAGATTTTCTCATTGATTTTCGTGCATGAAAACTCACTTGAACCATTTACCTTACTTAAATTTAACTTCAATATTTGTTCATATTTATCGCAATTTATGTCCTCTTAATTCGTGTAAGTTTGTGTGGAGTTTATTAATGTTTTAAATTTATTTTAATGTCGATGTTTTGTTTTTAATTTAAGGTAACATTCAATGCTAATATATATATAAGCGTTTTCACCATGTATAATCATTTGGTACAAACACCAATTGTCTGTAAAAGAAGATATAGTCTCGTGGTTCCTAATTCTTGCGTGATGTTAATCATAATTATCAACACCTTACTAGTACTTATGTTTCCTTCGTGTCGGTTATTACATACTCTTATAGCAGTTATCAATTATCGGTATGTCGGATTTTCATGGTGCGTTCGAGACTCGCAAGCGAATATACGACATAAACCCACTGAGCTTCTTAAGCCGTCTTAGGAGAGAAACAGCATTAACTCGCAAAATATATATTCATACAAACAAATGACAATTTGACACTTATAGGTCTAAGCATCAGTCTAATTATTGTATGAGATAATAAGGTCTCAAATATTTCCATAAAAAAGTGCTATATTTACGCGCGTTAATAGAAATGCGCATGGATACGTGTATTTGTCATGATCACTCAAAGATTAATCATAAATTAAAACGTTGGTTTTAAACGTTGACCTTCATAGTAAAATTAAGTTTAAAGAATTAAGAAAACAGATTTTTTTTCTTTTTAAGAAATGCGCAAACTTGTTATGAAAACAAAACGAACGGATTTAGAGTGTTAACCACATGTTGTTTTGGTGATGTTCTACTTGAATAAGTAGTGCGTATCACTTAAGACATTTCTTAAAGGAGGCTATTTAATTGTTGATCCGTCCTAAAACTTGCTTTCAATGCGTCCAACTTAAATAATGTTTCAACGCCGATTTCCACTGTCTCGGTCACAAGTCATTATTTCGACAAAACCTATCTCGGAAAATACAATAGGGAAAGTGTTATACTTCAATAAATAAGGGACAGCAAATCTTGGTATTTATGGTCGATGCCTTCAATATGGTGTTTGGAATTTTAGTGAGTTTTCAACATCAATTAATCTTCTAACGTATTGATACAATTATAAATCGTTACGTTTAAACACGATATGATGTTGTTTTTTATTTCTTTAACTTAACCAGTTAGATAACAAAATATTTCTGAATATTCATCATCATTAAAATTAGTTTTACCACAAAATATGTGCGCTGTTTTACTGACGTTTTTTTCAATGTGTGTTCACTAAAAATATAACTAACTTTCCTCATGTGTCAGACTCTTCACTTTCAGGCACTATTCGATTTACTTAAATTTAGTTAATCAAAACGTATGCATTCCTCCATCCAGTCTGGCGCGAAGATTGTAAGCTTGCAGATGTATTATGTCCCGAGGTAAGACAATAAAGTACGAGAAAACCTTATCTTTTCTTACGAAAATATTTCATGTCAATGATTTTAGGTGCACCAAAAGGATCGATTGTTAACGCATCTACTTGAATGGATATGTGAACTACACCCATTAGTTCGATTGATGATAGCATATAGTCCACCGCGCATCCTAGTGCGATTATTCAAAGTACTTTATTGATCCTGCTGTGACAAGCAGAGACATGGCATTGACGCAACAAAGGGTAATTATTCGAGCCAAAATTTAGGAATGAGCTCTCGTCTAAGACCACCATGACAAGTTTAAAAGCAATACGTTTTCGTATGATTCCCGAAACATAACACGGGTTGACACTTTGCTGATATAACTAAGTTGGACAACTTGTACAATCGGACGAGATGAAGTGAATTTTTAATACCTTGAATTTAGGTTATTGATTCAAATATTGTTACAATGTATTATATATTTATATACATATCAAAGCCTTCTTCGAATTTATAGTTTATGTTTGGTTGAAAAAATTACTAAGGGTCTTAACTCTACGAAAACTGGTTGTAGTTATTTCCTTCACAATCATCGATATAATAAGGTTATTTAACTATGAACATTTGAGCGAGATCTATAAAAAAAAAAGTACAAAACGAGCCAGTAGAAAACAACCTAGACAATATTTGTTCACTCATATTCCAAACGGTTTAGAACAATAACAACGTTCACAAGTTCAAAGTTATTAGTCGGTCTGTTCTTGACAAAACTGTCTTATCCTGTATAAAGATCTGAGAAAGTGTTAAGAAACCAAATAAACAAGACGGCATAAGCGTTGTGAAAGAGAAACCGCATGCTCAAACATGGCAACTTTTTACAAACGTTGTGAGTTTCCTCGTACTTGTGTCGCTTGTATTTGTCAACATCATAATGAGATTACGTCTGGTGTTATCAAGTCATTTATTCAACCCTATACAAAGCTTAAGTCTACTTAACGAACACTTATATCTTAATAAAGTCGTGTTTACGAGGAGCGGCTATTATAAGTAATCTTATTACTTGGCTTATTATTAGAAAATAAATATTTAAATCACTGTGTAAGGCTTAAAATATCCACGGGTGTTTTGTGACAGCAAAACGAGGAACAACAATAACATCGTTATAAGTTATATCAGGAAAGTCAGTTTGTTCAATCGGTTCAAGCTTCAGTCTGTGGATAGATGCAAACGTTTATATGATTCCCAAAACCAAAACCACACAGAAATGATACATTTGAAAAAGATTTATTTTACAAATTGATTGATTACTTACCGCAATCTACGACGGTTAAAAAGCACATTCAATAACACATTCATCCAGGAAAAATACAGAATAGCAAAGATAGAAAATAAGGCATTATGCTTGTTTACTTTTGCTTATGTTTGATTTCCATAGGAACGCAATCTAACGTAATTTAGAACGATTTGAAATAATGATGGGTAAACAAAAACATATGTGTTGGCTTAATGACTCGTTTTATCAATATTGAAAGACAAATTTCTTTACCAGTTTTCATAAGAATGCTTATGGGTAACATCAATCTATTCATGAGTATGTTTTGTCTCAAAAGCATTCCTGTATTCACGAGTTGCTACACTGCGCGGTAGAACTTTTCGTAGATTTGCTATGCTAATACACGTACCCCATTCACACATGCCACATCAACAAATATGTTGAATAACCTGTAAATATTTTTTAAACAAACAAAATCATATTTTTTTTAAATAAAATTTTAATGTAATTCTAATATTGAACTAAACTGAGACTTCCAATGGGTCGTAGGCATTACATAGTGCAAGCCTAATCTTCAAGGCGACTTTCAATAACAAAGACATAAAAAATGACTGCGTTTATTTTACATGGACTCCACATTGAACTATATTTATAAATTAGCAACAATTCTGACATGCGTACGATTTTCAACGCGAAAATAGCATGTAACATGTATATTTAGTTCATTAATAACACATAAAAAATATATTTAATTTATTTTACAATTCAAATTTTAGACAAATTATAAGATGAAAATATATGTAATCAATAACTATTTATCCTTTACAAATGTTTGTTGTAACTGTACAACTCATTAAACAAAATATATGTTCGTAACTTATTCCTGATAATTCCTAGTTGTTATTGTGTATGGGTATGATTTGTACGAAACGTTTCTGCGTGTCAGATGTTTGGTAACTGCGAGCTTATTGGCAAATATAGGAGTCAGTTTCAATGATGGACCAAATCATCTTTCCGCTTTACCATAACGCTTGATTTATAACTCTTGATGCGCGCTGAACGGCTTTATGTAACAATAGCGGTGTTACGTTGTGTCCCATAATTACTATTTGTTAACTATGATTGGGTTTTACTCGGTTCAAAAGAAGTGTTCGGTCTTGAAATGCATTTCCTTTTATTAAATGTATTATGAACC
The DNA here is from genome assembly GCF_020536995.1 of Dreissena polymorpha. Taxonomy (NCBI): domain Eukaryota; kingdom Metazoa; phylum Mollusca; class Bivalvia; order Myida; family Dreissenidae; genus Dreissena; species Dreissena polymorpha. The sequence continues at coordinate 87,793,950 of NC_068356.1, forward strand.
TATTAAAATGTAATATAGACACATGCGTACATACATAGTGTCTTAGGTAGATGCAATGTTTAATGCCATTTTTTGCGATGCATAAGCCCTTTCAAATATATTCATACATAGTTAAACAGAGAAGGCTCTAACCTGAAGAAAATATACATTCATTGTATGTGTGGTTGATCAAACTATAAACATTGTAAATAACTCACCTGTGTAAGCCAGTATGGGAGCTGCAAATTGTAATCATGATTCTAGAAGTACATCTTATATAAAATTGGAAGGCCTGAGATGTGTTTGACTCATTATGAAATGTCGATAAGTTGATTATTGCAATCAGAAAATGTGCTAAATTTAAAATAAGAAAAAAGTTGAAGTTGAAATTTTCGCTCGAAGATGTATCATAATCACAATTTGTCTTATAACGTTTTCGTTATTCCTGTAGAATTTTAGTCTAAATGATACAGATATTGGACGTGTTTTGTTGACGAAATTATTTTACTGTTCTTGAAATCTATTCGGTATGCTTAACACAGATTCATAGCATAGAAGCTGTTCTACTTCTATTCTTACATATTGCGTTCACCGAAATACATTTCTGAAATGAATTTATTTGATTGTTAACCCATCCCGTAATTTGTTGCCCAAGTGTCTAACACCGCGTTTCATAAATTGATTAAACGCCGATTTCCTCTTTCTCGGCCACAAGTCATTATTTTGACAAAACTTATCTCGGAAGACGTGTTGTGTAAATATTATGAACATATTACTTCTCAATAAGATATGGGACAGCAAGTATTGAATGAATCTTTTATTGGATGTTTGCATCATGGTATTTGGAGTTTCTACGTCAAACCATCTTCAAACGTACGGACTCAAATGTAGTTCCAACAAGACATTAAGTATTTAGTTATTGTGTTTTGTAGTTTGCTTAATAAGGTGAATGGTAAATATGTGTATTTCAAATATAAATTTTGTCGCAAGATAAAATGTTTTTATATAAATCTCAACGTAAAAGCACGATTATATTGTTATTACGGGTGGCTTACAAATGTAGTCAAGACATAGATATTCTTTCTAAATAATTTTCGTTTATCAACTTTACTCAGGTAACAAATAACTGAGTGTGCTGTACTGAAAGTTGTTTGTTTAAATATTGGTGCACATGCACTATGAATAAATTCGCTCATGTGTTACATCCTTCAAAATCAGAAACATTTCGTTAACTTTTCTTTTAATTTAATAAAACGTTTTCCCTTCTTTCGAGTAAGGCTCGAATAAAATATGGTTGCAGATTTATTTAAACCCGCGACAACAAAACTCCTTTTTACGAACATAATAATTAACTTACTATTCAGGTAGCGATTTTAAACACCTGTAATATACACCATATGTATAATTTGTGAAATCAATGAGTTACATTTGAAGCTATAACTTTGTACTTTGTTTTAAAGTTTTTTTGTCTAACTGTAATTTTGAATTTTAATTTGGTTTATATTAGCGTTAAGTTTATTAAAATAATTATTAATTGTGCTGAACGATTTCGTATTTGCATACATGCATATATTTACAGTCTTGGAGTTGAAAAGTAAATAAACATATTCAAATTGCGATCTTGGTCTCTGTTAAACAAGCATTGTGCAATTTATCTTTTTTGCCAGAATCTGTTCTCGCTTAATTAGTTTGTCCATCGCTCCAAGCGCCATTTTTGAGACATGGTGTTGACGCAATATAGGATAATAATACGAAACGAAAAAACAGAAATGCCTTATCGTCTATGACCCCATATAACTGTAAGTGCAATCTGCTCTAAGACATTTTCGAATGATTGCCGAAAAATAAAAACAATGAAATGACAGTGCTGACATTTCTACAATGTACAACTATAACAAGGCGATGAGATAAAGTAAACTTTTTAATACAGGCAGTTCAGTCAATTGATTGCCACATTATTAAAACTCTACTCCTCGTTGTATCAACATATCAGTGCCTTCTTTCACTTTCATGATCATATATTTGTTGAGCGGGCACTTTACTGTTTGGGTGGTTCGTATTGTGTTTCTTTACCACCTGTGTGTTCCGTATGCGGATAAATGACTCGCTCTTCCTTAACGATAACACATGGCATGACAAATATACTTTACTCAAAACATATTTTTAATCAAAAAGAAAATATAGTACACAGACTTGTCAACAGTTATTACTCACAACAAGCGCATACTATGTCAATATTTGCAGCTATTTTTTTTAATTAGATTCATTTTATAACCTACATTCCTAATAATAATAGCATAGAAGCATTTATCGAGAAATCATATCATTCGTAGATTACTTTAGAAATTGAATACAGTTTGGTTGCCTAATACGATTTTCAAAGCATTGGTCAAATTAGTAACACCATGATACGCGCTAGAATGACAGCTGAACAACCAAATGTTGAATAGCAGGATGATACGGAATTGTGTTCATATGAATATGAATACCTTGCATTAACAAGTAAAACTACTTATTAATGTTATTTAACTATAAACATTTTAGCACAATCTACCTAGATTGAAGAAAAGAAATACCATCGTTGGGACGAGTCGACGTTCGTATGGACAGACACGTGCTAGTTATAATTCCTTCCATTTAGTGTTAAGTTTTGAGGGGATGTTTTGGACACATTTAAATATGTTTTCATTTTGAACGATGTGTGCACATCTATAATTTACATCTACATTGAATAGAATAAACCTGTATGCACGTGGAACCTATATGTTTGGAATGATGTGTATTGTTTAAACAGTTCTTATTTTTGTCTGTCTGTTCCTATAACGTTGAAATATACTTCTTTCAAATTATAACAAAAATGCTATACCAAATAGCAAATTGGTTGAATCGATATCGCCGCCAATATGCTTCTGGACAAAAAAGTGTTATATTTGACACTCAACAAAGCATTTTTTCAAGATACAAAAGGCCATAACTCCGTTATTAACAGATGGTGTGCAATGCAATTTGGCGTTCATCATCATCTTATTCATATATATACTCATACCAAGTTTCAATGAAATCCGCCAAAGCACTTCACAGATATGGCTCCGGTAGGACGGATGTACAGAAAGCCGGACGGATGGACGGACAACGCCAAAACAATATCCCTTCGCCTATGGCGGGGGATAATAACAAAAAAATCTGAATAAGTCGGGGTTTGTAATTTATAAATTATTTTTGTAATTTTAATCGTTAAGTAGCGTCGCGAACAAACACTCAGCAAGAACACTAATGAAAAACAGCACAATGGCGTCGATTATATCTGTTCATTATTGTCCCCGGGTTTATAAATACACACAACCTATGTATCAGATGGACACTTAAATGTATGGTTGAATCTGAAGACATTAGACTTACATGAACAACCTATAAATGTATAGTACCAGACATGTGAGAGATAATAAAATAAAAACGTATTATTCGTGGTAACCATTACTGTGGTTAGTGTTATCAAACCGGTTTCAAAACAAAAACCAGATATACATCAGTTTTAAAGTGAACGCTTTGATTACTATCAAGATTATTTATTTATAATCATAGATTTACGCAAGCTAATATGAGCATATACGTGTTGAATTGTGAGAAGTGTTCAATGCAAAATATATAAAGATTTTTCTTTTTAGAATATCACAGAAGCGGTCTAAAATGTTTTAAAATGAAGTGCGTTTATGCTATATCATGAAGTGTAACGTTAGAATTTGTTTTTTTTAAAGATCAATACAACTCCGTTTTAACTTGGATACAGTATACGCATAGATCATAGAACAGTAGTCTAGTCTAACAAGCTCAAAGTAACAAGAACACGCATGTATGCATATAACTCTGTATATTACCGTTTCATGATCTCACATTACAATCGTAATAGACGTGTTATTAATGCTCTGACAACAGAACACAACGATATTGATAGTTCATCATACATTTAAATGAGATATCCAATTAACTTGAAAATAATTATTGTTCTTATATGCACGTATGGTTTGTGTTATAAATGAATAACTCCCAGTCATAAACGAATCTATCCTGGGCTGCGTCTTTCATAAAAAATAAGATTCTTGTAAGGTCACTCTAAACTACGCCGGAACGCTTAGAGAAAATATTATCAAATTAACGACGACGATATATGACACCAGAAAGTCTTCAATAACCCGAAACTGCCCGGGGGATAAAAAACCCTTATTCAAAATATATATTATGTATAATACACAAGTACGGAACATATCCGACTTTGTAATACACAAGTAGAAAAATATTTAACATAATATATACAATATGAAGCAAACACACGAAAACTAGGCTCACCGTATTTTAGTACAAGGCCTAGTTTCCAAATATGTCCTATTGCAGCTGTATTGCATGTTTTTTTAACAAGTACATATTCACACGAACTAGGTATAATAAGATATATGATAACACTAAAGTTGTTCACGCCTAATTGTTTGCTCTTTCATCCAATTATCTTACATAGCGGCTAAGACACATTGTACATCGTTTTCATCGATTTCTTACCTAGGGGCATAGTATATGTTGAATTAAAAAACAAAGAAACAACAAAGTCCTAGAATCCGAGGACTTAAAGTCTGAGATCTGTTTTTCCAGCAAAAAAGCTTCAGTGTTTTCGTTATATGATGCGTTTGGTTAACATCAGGCTTTTCTGTAATGTTAACTTTTGTGATAAAGAAGTTGACTGAATAATATGAGTTCCGTGCAAAGCTTGAATGTAACATCAATTGTCATACTCTCGCTTCGTGAACTAGATCGGTTGAAGTTGTATCTTATTTTCGTAGTTTTGCGTGGCATGAGAATGAATACTTAACAGACACCTTCAATGTGTTTATTTGGAGTTAAAATAACACATAATGTATATTCATGTAAGAGTTCAAATATGATAATGAAAAAATTTATTACTTTTATTCGTTCAGATAAATTTTATGATACAACAATTATTTATATTTTTAGATTTTCATGTAGTGTTTAATAACAAGCAAGATTTTGCTGTCATAGTTTTGTAACAAAATATTTAAGGCCGTTATTACATGCAAAACACGGTTTGCATACTAGTCATAAATATCATTTTGCTTTGCCTCTGGTAATCGCCATATGTAGTTAAAACTTCTTATACGGTAATTAACATTCCAAACAATACATTACCGCGACTGTTATAACTTGTCAATTGTCAAGTATTTTTAAAGAAACAAAACGGTTCATCTGTAATTTTCAAACATAAACGAGCACTCAGAATTTTTCACTGAATAATTGACATATATACACAATAATTAACTTATAATCGATGTTTTCAATGTTATCTAATATACGTCCAGAATTCTCAAAGGTAACAATTCGAGGTCAGTCCTATCAGTATTTATCAGACGGCGGTTTCACCAATATCCGATTTAATAACCAGAGATACTTCCTTTATTTTTATTAAAGCCTCTCCATGAAAGACAATATTGTCATGGGAAATCTAGGATTGTTGATTTACAATTGTGTTATACGTTATTATGTCTGCATGGTCATTACCACTGTTGAATGCAAATATCAAACAATATAAATAATCCTGCCATCTAATAAGGAAGTTATATGACGAAAGCAAGACGATGTGATACATTTTTATGTTGTGTTCCAATTGATACATGAAGCTACGAATCAGATTTGACATTTCTTGCAAAACGTAATACAATGATGAAAAAAACAACAATTGGGCACGTTTTAGTACAATAACATATAAATGCCCGAAACTATTTTGCCAATATAATTTGCTATGTTTGTACCAACCATATGTTGTTTTTATACAAATTTAATTGCACAAAAAGGCAAACAACATTGTCTTGTTTCAGTTTAAAGTTTCTTTTAGATAACGTCTTATTCTGAGAATAATTATGAAACTTTGTAATTCGGTAATTGGAATACGGGCTTTTATTGATTATAGTATCATTTGTACATGAGTATAATAAAATGAGTTATCGGCTTCAAATATTAACTATTTGTTCTTCATAAAATATACTTATATTACGTCGTTTTTTTCTTACAGATACAGTATTGTCACGTACAGTTTGTGACCATCCCAGTTCATTGAGCATCCAAGTTTTGTTAAAAATTCCTCCAAAAACTGACATGTAACCGATATTGATCACACCAGAGAAAGTATGAGTTGTTCAGTAATTAAAATATCAGTTTACTTTAAAGTTATATTATGGGCATCTAACAGTTTATAGGTGTCTATGGCAACCGTTGTTAATTTCTGGTGTATTCACTTCATATACACTTATTTTTGTTAATGCAGCATCAACATACTAAAACAATATCCCGAAAAGAGAAAAATAATGCATTTGAATCAACCGTACTTTCGTTTGACAACTCACCATGCATGTACGATGAGATACTAAATTTAGTTTTAGTGCAGATTCGTTCATACGACACAAAGGCACAATTTTGTTTTACGGATCATTTCGGCTTACATGACTCACCAGTCACGTAAACTATCGAATATAAAATATATAGAGAATACCAGGTTAGCGTCGAATACAGAGAAGTTTATGTTGCGAGGTTTAGAACGCCGGGAGCGCGAGTCTTGGCGAGCGCTTTCGGTGTTCGAGCCGAGCAACATAAACTTCTCTGTATTCAACGCTAATCCTAGTATTCTATTTATCCCATTTGATTTTCTTCAACGTGACATTTTACATAAATAGATCTTATAACCTTAACAATAATTTTAATTCAGTCTTAAAAGCGCTTAAAATCTAACGAATGTAACCATGCGTATTGATATAAATGTATGTTTTCTGGTACGCAAAATAGTATTTAAAAATTCATACACAAACTGTAAAACAAGTAAAAATATAACCATAAGCCTCGATTCAATTTTACGCAGTATCCGAATTGTAACACATTACGACCACAAAAAGAAGATTTTACATTACTATAATTCATTTTATTTTCGAAAGAAAATGACCAAAATTCAATATGGCGGCGATTGCTTTCTGACAAAATGATGTTGATGTCAACATAAATGTACACCGTTGACGACCTTGACAATTTCGACGAGTAAACAGACAATTGCAGCGACTGACACCTTATTTGACCTAATATATAGAGCAATACGTTTTCCGACTTCGGTTGACGAATTTAAGCTCGCGCAGCACGTGTTTTTTATATAATGTTATGGATATGCCGTGTGTGATCAGATGCATCAATGGTATCCATGTTAAAATCATTTTCCCGAGAATAGGGAACGACACAAGTACAAAAAAGCAAAACACGTTCGCACTAGAATCTTACCTTTAATTATCCTTTAAAATCCATCTTCTAATAATCCATTTAACTCAATAATTGACGATTTTGCATCTAGGGTCTTTAATAATTATTTTAGCATAGTTAAATAAAGACCCTTATGCCATCCTATCACTATATTCAAATGAATTTACGAACTAAATAAACTTTCTTCTTCGTTACACGCTACGTCATGTACTCTACATTACTGCTGTTAAAATGAACCGGAGCAGTTAATCAAATAATAGCCGTTGGTAAACTCGGTTGCATTTGCAGATTTCTGCATACAAACATAATTATGGTTAAACTTGCACACCTTTTTTGTCTATGGTAAATGCGCTTATTGTACAAGAAAATAATTTAATATATAAATACACAAAGAATGAAAACATTCCATTACACAACAAATAAATGAGTGGATAATACCCGTGTACAAAATGGGACGTTCCGAATTTCAGTGTGGTGCTATTTTAACCATCTTATACTTTATACAGCTCTATGCCTAACGTGAATTAAATCGGAAAGCAAATATTGAAGATTATTTATGAATTGTGCGATATTTGTATGGCTTGTTGTACATTCTAAAATCTCAAAAGTATATGCATGGGTTAAAAAAACACGCACATTACACGAAATAAGGAAAATGTGATAAATTTACAATTCAAATATGTCGATATACAGTACATGTACATGTGAAATAAGATGTGTTTATAATAAATCGTCAAATTTTTTTGGGGGGAAAATGATGCAATAAGTGTCATTTTCAGCTGATCTATCATTATACGGATGGCGAAAAATCATGGCATATGACTAGATTTAAAGGTTAAAGGTCGTATAATTTAGAAGCTAAAGTTTTCTCGACTTTATTTCTTATGAAAAATCATTCAGTGGCAAAGTAAAAAATAGTCCATGCACCCGACAGGTATATCCCACAGGGTTCAATACAGGCTAGTATATTTCATAAGGTGTTATACCGTCAATGTCGCGTTGAAAATGGGATAAATTTTTATAAACAACTGGTAGCAAGATGAGTTGCAGATAATTGGTCAGTTACCACATTTTAACTAAATCTTTTGACTTGTTATTTCTGTTCAGCTCAATTCAACAATGAAAATGCCCATACTATCAGTAAAATTAGTGTCTGATATATAGTGTGAATTAAATTGTCCGTATCTGTTTATTTAACTTTAACCGATCATATTTTAAGTACGAATATTTGTCCAATCTGGGAATAGCTTTCAACAATTAACTGACTGAATAGTTTTTTTTTAAATATAACATAACACAAGAGGTTACACCTATTAAACAATACTTATAATATGTATTAAACACTAATTGTGGAAGCATTAACGACACGTTGGTATTTATCTTCTTATTCCTCTGCAGACATCTTAGGCATACACCATATTTGATAATAAGTCATTGAACGGATTACTTATCGGACAATTACCAGCCTTTTAAGGTCAATCCTATCAAAAGCATGCCTCTGTTTCGTTGTTAACTCGAGTACGACATATGGCGTTTACTATGCCCGTACACGAACTTATATCATTCGAATTGTGATGAGCTAAGTCTTAAATAATTTGAGTACACTTACACTGGATTGCGCTTACGCTTATCACTAACCAATTAATAATGTCGTAAAAACACATCTCATATTTGTTTGAGTATGTATTTAGGAACGGGCTTGTATTTTCAACCATACGATATTGTACATAAGGAATTAAAAATAAAAATAGTGATAAGCACTGATTGTGTTTAGACAATACTGAAGACTATGACGCTTGCACGACAAAATCGACACAAATACATTATAAAATCAAACAATTTTAAATGCATTGAATTCAAAATATTTTGTATATTTTGTAAAAAGTGAACGATTATAAAATTAACAACGAATTAAAAAAAAACAACTTTAAAAACTATCGAACACCAATTACATATACATGTTAACATGTACATTAAAAAGCAACCCCAGATAAAGTAAATGGATTTTTGTTCCGAGAAGCAATTTTCAATATAAATGGAATCTAACTTACTATAAATTTATTTCATAACTGAAAATTTCAAGTGCGATGAAAAGCCATTCAATGTTAAAATCCAGAAAATGAAGCATTCTGTTCTGTTACAATAAGATTAATGTCGGCGTACTTCAAATTAGCCGGAAACACAGCAACAAAAATGCGATATTTGCTTTGTTTCCTTTTGCTGTCTTAATTAACCGATTATGCGCTTAATTTGCTCTTTGGAATTCGGATACATACGTTCCAACTTTTTACGTTCATGTTTATTACATAAGGTTGATTTTGTTTTGATGTAAGATGCCGAACCAGTGTATATATCTAATAGTATTAAAGTGGAATATTTATTGAACAAAGTATTACGATTAGTTCATGAAAACAATTATCAATAATAGTGTCAGAAAACATTTTACTATGATAAAATGATCGATATTGCAAACATTCGTCATTATCGATGTATTAACTTTTTATTTTTTTAGGTATATTCATATTTGTATATTAAGGCTTACAGACATAAAATATGTTTCCGTGTAAAATATCCATTCTTTTGATGTGTTTAAAAGATTATTTTAATACAAAAAAATCGTTAAGTGTTTAAGTTGAATGTCAATAAACAGAAAATAATTAATTTAAAGCCGGTATGTTATTTAATAGACGGTTCAGATGGTCTCAGATTAAATGCACGATTATTTCATAATTTTCTATTAAAAATATAATTCATTTTGCCATAAAACTTACGAAAATGTATGCGATCAATAACCTGTGAATTGTTTTTCATATAAAGTGATACAGGCGGCTTTAACTTTATAGAAATCTGGAAATCGGAGTGTACTTTGTAAACGGTATATACAGGTCGGCGGTAAAACATGCTGACTAAAGGAAAGTGTGAGCAAACTGGTCATACAACTAATACTAGTCACATGCTTCATATATTTCAAATTAGTATAGCCGTAATGTTAATATGTTAATGAATGCCTATGTTTATAAACAAACCTTTCGCTGTAAATTTCTTATATGTAAATAAATTAAACGTTAATCTTTTTCTTTTATTTTCTTAAGCATTGGTAATATACAAAATACGATATAACTAAGTGTACCAAGGTTTAATCAACGATTGTGAACACACTTCTTAAATGGACTTTAAAAAAAAAAAATGTCATAAAATGCTGTATATTGATTAAAGTAAACATTGGATCTAAAAAGCCTCCAGTAAAAAAACAAGAATAACATTTAAAAAAGCAAGAGAGTAACCCTCAAATTGGCTTGAACCACTGACCCCTGAGTAAACGTTTATCGCTAAGACCATTCGGCAAGCCGTGCTCATAAAATGAGTGTATTTTATAATATATATAAGAAATCCTCATAGTATCACACAATATAACGACAACAACAGAACTCTAAAAATTATTCAATCGTTTCGCGTTGCAACGCTTTATAATTTTCAGGTTTATAAATCGTCAAAAGATGCATATAATGGATATTTTAGAGCATGGTATATGATCAGAATTACTGTTTCTTCACATATATAATAACTACAGTGAAAATTTGCGAATCTGAAACGATGGTTTTTTTTTATTTTGTCAATTAACCAAAACCTGAAAAGGCCCCTTTGAGATGAGATCATAATTTCGTTCGCTGGAATCTGGAATCGTTCTTGTATTCTGGATATTATTACATAATTCTGCAATAGAACTTAATTCAACATTCGTGTATATGTTCAAACAGTGTGTCGTCTTCAAATATCCAACGAAATTGCTTTGTCTACAGCTTTTAACAACATTTGTTTTAAACAGGTCGTAAAACCGACAGTGCGTTACAGAGCATTTTTCAGAGAAGGCCTTTTCATCAGAATCACATTTACAAAATGCAAAACGAAATGAAAAATGTGGGCATTAGGTATGGCAAGCATTTCAAATAACATCTGGTTTATTTCTTTCCGGACCTATGCGATATTTAAGTCGAAAATATACTATAAATGTCTATTGTAGTCGTTCTTATTCCATGCACTATTCACATTATCCGCTATAAGATCTGATTACTTATTGGAAATACAATAGTGATAGAGATATTGTTTGTCGCGAAACTTCTGTGTTGCTTTTGTGTCAGCCAGTTTGTAAGTTATATAGGAACGTAAGGAAATTTTAATAATATAAAGTGTTTTTATGTGTCTGCAACTTACATGTTTAAAAAATAATCATTGCGTGAAGTCATACATGATTATTTTAGCTAGATGTAGGGTGAAAGTGTGAGAATTTCTCCATAAGTGACCATTATCACACATTTAATTTATCTCAAAAGAAAATGAAACCGAATTAGCGCCTTTTTTGTCTACGTGAATATATAACTGTAAAACAATTTAGGCTATTATTTTCATATACGACATAACTGACTTCAAAGAGCTTAAATAAGAACGTACGCCTGATATTTAAACATTTTATACAAAGTATCAAAACTCAGAATTTGTGAGAATTTGTTTCCCCCTGGCTTTGAATATACTCATTGGAGCTTGTAACCAATATTCGTTTCCAAATTGTGCTTTTTGGCATCTCGTCAGATTTCACAGAACTGTTAATTGGTTGCGGAAGTTTTCGGACTTCACAACACGCATCCCAAGCAATGATAAGCATGCTGCTCATATAACTGTGTAATATTGTTTCAACAAATGTGTCTTGCTGCATATATTGTAACAAAACACACATATGTGTTGTCATCCGTGAGGGTTACTCTGAAACTTATTTAGCAAAATAGAACGTGAACTACACGTATACCAAAATACCAAATAGCTGGTTGCATTTGAGTGTTTTAATAAAGAAATATTGCGTGTAATAAATCATAATTTTAAAGCAGCGTAATATTCGCAGACTAAACGGAGATATGTGGCAAATGCAAAAATGTGTTTAGTTTGGGCCCTAGCACAATCGTTAACAATCGTTTACAGATCTACTGATAGAAACAATTAAAAATTTCCACAGTATTCCGAAACCATTTTATTGCATTACAATTACTAAATTGTATATGTGAATGAAGAATGAACATGTATGGATTATAATATGACGACTGGAATTAAAATACGATATTTCTAGATAGCCAGAGACAAACAAAAGCAAATCCAATACTTTAACGAATATGCAAATCCGTGGGATTTGGATAACAAGCGTTTATAAAATGTAACGGTTTGCTTATGTTGCCACGTAATGAAACATGATTAACAAGGTATACTTAAATTTCTATGAAAATTGATAATATAAATTAAATCATTATTGTGCATGGCGATTCAACGATAAGCCTGTCACACACTTTCCATGGATCTAATACTGATCTTTAAAGATCACTTATGTCGAGTATTAAAATCAAGACGACATGTTATGCGTCGCTATTTGTATTGCATTAGGTCTGCGTAAATGTGGAACGTGTAGGGTTTATTATTTGCCATTTAAAAGTTTCATAACACAATTATTGAACAAAACATTTCTAGCTAGAACAGACCAGGGAAGAATAAAATATTATCACAATTAAATAAAACATTGAAAGAATCTTCCCGATCTGCCTAACCCTTCATGCATTACAGAATCATAAGTTAGAGATAACGGTATCTTAAAGGTTAACAACAGGAAAGTTGTGTGCCGCTCAAGCAAGCTATAATAACATCGTTAATTTTCATGGATAGATGATATAGATGATACGTTTATTAAATTGTCGATGCAACACTTTATTTAAAATCTAATATAATATGTGTTTTCATTTATGTTTGAATGTATGGTTATATAAAATAAATAACTGAGTGTGAATATTTTGTCCAATTTAAATTACTTTGATTTGACCATTCTACCATGAAACCAATATAATTGCTTATACCAACATATTTACTATAGTATTCACATTGTTTACTTTAAATTTTTTCATGCAGCCGTGTCAATAAATACTTCAATAAAAATAGTTTATGTGGCACCCATAAACGTGTGCCTATGTTGAGATCTAAAACAAGAATTATCGTCGCAATATTCGACAACAAAGGAAATTAACCGAACAAAATAAAGCTTTTTAAAAGTTATTTGATATGGTTCTGACACTTCTAACAACCATAGCCAAAGTCTGTTATATGACGCTTGAATATGATTTTTAAACGCTTTACTTATTTATGAACAATGTCGAGTTAAAATGTCAATGCCCTGCGTCTAATTTTACACTTACTATAGTACGAATATGTTGAATAGACTTTCTAAAGGAATTACTTACAGAGTAAGTGTTAAGCGATAACGCAACGATGTAATTTGCTTTCCGTATGTTATAAAACGCAAACAAAACATTGAAACAAAAATTTACACAAACTGTAATCATCTGAAGATATGGCATATTACTCTCAAAAATGTGCGATTATACTTAACTAATGTATTCCAATAAAAACTTAATATTTACATAAACAATCCTTCACGGTCGTTAACAAAGTGTTCGTTCTTCTAATTGCGATCCGCTTTGAAAAAAAGACATAGCAAATTAACATGTTTTTTCCCGTACATACATTACCATCATCTTCTTTGAAAAGCATTACAAAATTCAGAATGAATTAAATAATTAACTTATATCGCTATTGCAAACATACACATCCCTGAAAGCGATACAAACAACAACATACCTTTTTTACTACATTATTCTTCCGTTGCACATTCAACGACAATTATTTAGTGTTTATATATCAATACAATAATTGCATCTCACACGTATCACTCTTTGCAATCAATGTTCACAACTGTTTGTTAACAGATTCAGTGAGCAGAATGAACATTCGAAAAAGCATCGGGTCGGAAAGCCGCTTAGTGTTACGCGATATATTATTCAGTTTGTAATCGTTTAACTTCGTCCATGTCCATTCCCGATCGTGAGATTGTTTGACTTAAGATCATAAGATGTATTGTTAGTCGTTATTCAATAGCAACACATTTATTAATTTAATATAGCCATGTTTGTTTGAAAAAAGGCAGTGTTATTAATTTACTTACACTGAGTAATCACGAATATTTACATTCATATTTATTGGAAAACTCAGTATATAATGCATAATATATTTTAACGGTAAACTACAACACAGGGAACCAAAAGGAGAATATTATAAATAGGCCTGTTATTTAATTGAAGGTAGCGTATGTTAATGAAAATAAATATATAAAAATATGATACATATGCATTGACATAAATTGCTATCAATATATACTACAAAGCAGGTATGAACGCAACAGTTACGTTTTCTTATTTCCACGTTTGTGTACGTCTAAACACAATTTACACATGCATGTGTATTATTGTAATATTACCACATAAATTAAGCGTTGTTTTTTTTAAGGCGACGAGTGTATTTAATTAAACAAACATTTAAGACCATTGTATACCTCTTCATATTTCGATTTCTGCTTTATGTGAACTTTCTGTTGTATCTTCAGATGTGTCCAGTCCCTTTGAAAGTTGTATAAATATTATTTTATTTTATTATGCTTGACAGCCTTAAGTTTATTGCTCAGATAATCGTTAAGTAAATCAACCAGATCAAGGAGTAAGTCACAAAATAACACCCTTTTATAATGCAAGCAGCCTATTGGTGGAGCATATTTGTTAATAGATTCGGTCAATGTTGTATTTAATGTGTTGTGTAACAAGCGACATTTCAACATTTTAGGTTTTATAGCTTGGTCCATTAAACCAAATGCAAGACATTTGAATCGTTTATAACATTTACGTTTTTATTTGACGCTCGAAAGACAGTTGTTGATTTATAATATAGACTCATGCGTAATAATGATTGCTCTATAATCATCTATGTTTAAAACTGAACATAGTTATTGACTAGTTAATAGTTTATATAAAGTCCCGTGTATTATTGTATGATTTGTGTAGTGACTAGGAATTTTTACAAATGTTAAGGGTATATCGTTCATTTTAAAGTAATATTTACATTATTTTAATCAAAATATAAACAATAAATTACACTCCAGAAACAGTATAACGAGGACAAGTTCGTATTAATACTCTATACATCATTTTTTAAGAAAAATCTACATGCATTTACGATACTGGACAATAAACACAATACGATAAAAAAAACGTTATAAAATGATAAATGAGCTGTTCACTACATTGAAACGGTCAATGCTATGTATTTGGGCTTAAACTCGGTCGAAAGCGTTAAAGAAACCGAATTAATGAAATGCAATGATTATACTGCAAAATTTAATGATCAATGCCAATGAATAACCCAATCAGGTAACAAGTGGTTATTGTGCGTGAGTTATTGAACATGTATACGTCTTATTAACACGTGCGCGTCGAACGGATCCACGAAATAGCAAGAATAGGAAAGAACCAACCAGCAAGAATTAAACTAGGGTGAGTGAATTTAAAAAGGTGTAAGTAAAACGTTTGGTCTTGGAATCTATTTACGTGTATCATCATGTATGATACTAATGAAGAAGGTGATAACTTTGCAGTTTATTTCACAATATGTATGTATTTACAACAAATAATTACAGTTTACAACATAAGTTTATAAATTTCAACCGTTTGAAATATAGATGGTGTTTTCATCACTGGGTCACGTTGATCATTGGCTCTGTTTTCATCAACGCTCAAAACATTTAATACGTCATCTTAGTTTGTTCTCTCTTTACCTTCTAGAATGTCGGTAAAATGTATCGTCAACTTGCCTAAAACGAGAATATTTAAGAAACATTACTTTAAAAGCTTCCTGTCCACAAAAACGTATTTCAAACGGGTATGTTTCAGTTTAGAGACCTGCGTGTGTAAGCTTTACAAAGTCTTGGAATCCATGAATTCAGACTTTGAGTGTGTGTTTTTTTCAGAAATAAATAGTTATATTTATCAGCGTTTGTACATTAAGATGATTTTGTCTTTTCTGTTAATGACACTCATATATTATAGACGTTACTTCCTAATAATGAGTTCTGAGATTGTAACACATTTTGAAAGCTTACAAAAAAATACATGGCTTCTTTTATTAGATCGTTTGCAGTTGTCAAGTATTTTCTTGTCGGAAACGTGCGTTGCATACGGCACCTCGCAAATGAAAATGCACAAGGTGTCTTTATGAAGTTAAAAGAACAATAACTAGATATTCATGTAAGAGTACATCCATACACATTGGCAATTGTATGACTTTATACGTTATTCTTAACGTATGAGATATAGATGATTGAAATCAGAAATGTTGCACGCGTTGGTGAATAAAGGTCAAGGTTTTCATTGCAATGGTTATATAACACAATATTTAAATATACTTTAATATAATATGTTGATCTATTTGTGTTGGGAAATTTAAGTATTTAGTAGTACAGTTAAATTTATCCTGTCACTTGTTATGTTATATTGGATTTTGAAACAGAAAACACATGCTATCGTGTTATTTGTTCCTCTTCTATTGTTATACCTTGCGTGTCCCAAAAGACATTTCTGAAAGGGAAAATATTTGATTGATAATCAGTCCCAGTATTTGTTTTCTATGTGCTCAGCAACGCGTTTTATAAATTGGTTCAACGCCCATTTCCTCTCTGCCGAGTCAAAAGTCATTATTCCGACAAAACTAATCTCAAAAGACGTGTTGTGTAAATATACTGGAAACCGTGTTAGCGCCTAATTAGATTTGATACAGAAAGTCTTTGAATGAAAATGCGTATGTGCGCTTTCATGAGGCTGTTTGAACATCGAGTTCTTATTCACCAATAGACTCTCTTAGTTTCAAATTAAGCAAAGCCAATGTGGACGATTGCACTTTCATTTTATCCTGATTCTTTAAATATGTGTCTCTATGTAATACATGAATGTCTTTTAAATATCGATTTCCTAAGCCGAGGCGTGATTGCGTTCCATTAATAGTTATGTTACGCATTTGCTCTTAAATGGCATTATCTGTGTTAATCACCATAAATCATATAAACGTACCTTTACTTATTTGTTTCGGTGGTGTCTCGATTTATATTTCTAAATATGCAATCATATCATAATAATGTTCTTATGTAACTATTACTTTGTTTGGTTGTATAGACGTGTGTATAAACGTACTTTATCTAGCAATGTGAACTATCTTGTTTATTTATAAGACCCTTTACCCCACACGTACAGACCCGTGTCGCGCTATCATTTATCATTTAGTGAACTTCTACGTATGCATAGCATCCAGTTTTATTTTTTAGTACTTGTGGTGTCAAAGTTATTTAATCATGACAAACGACAATAAGTTAAGAAAATATATCATTTATGACAACAATACCTTCGTGAAAATGTAATACAGCAGAACTTGTTTCAATAGATGTAATAGACATGATAAGAAAAATAATAAGTTCATCGTTGAATTGAAGAAATACTTTATGCAGCAAGTGTATCTTATATATAAGGGTGAATTGTTAACGTGCATGATTTATACTCAAAGGAGTTCCATTTTCTTCATAAATCTGTGCCGTTCCGAACTATCCTAAAACGCATTCAAGCAGACAATTTTTTAATAATATTTTAAAAGTGCACACGCAAATATGGCTTGTCATGTTTATAAATTGTCATTTCATAAGGCCTACGTCCTTATTAGTACATCATGTATTGCCTGCAAAAAAATGTAAACACGTCATGTTGGTCATATGTGTTTCTCTAAGTAAATTATTATTTAGGTATTCGTGTTTGTATGTTACTCTATGTTGGTTTTGTAGTACTTTTGTATCTCAGTTGTATTTGGCATGTTTGCATGCTTCAACTTAATTGTATTTCTAAAATATCAAATATAGAAAACTGATCAACGGGAAAATGTCAGTTTAAAATATAAGCGTATAACGTTGTTTTAAGGATCATTTTTATTATTTTTATCAAACTATTTTTAACAGTTATCAATCAAAGATTTTTTTAATAAAATGCAACATTACATGTCGGTAAACCAAAAAGCCCATCTAGAGTGTAAGACGAAATTACAGTATTCAATATTTAATTCAAACATATGCTCCATAAGACGTGATTAGTTAACATGAATCAACCACAAAACACACAAACAATCTGATTGCAACGTCCAAATGGTTGTCATTATTTTTGAATTTGGCCATATAACCAGTTTCTTTTTTTATCACCACAATGACTTATCTCACTTATGAACCTGGTCGGAAAAACTATTAATGGTACAAAAAAAACTTGTTTTCGTTTACCATCTTTTCACGGCAGTAGTATGATGTGTACCTATGTTTTTCTTATATGATTATAAGTTAACACATAATTAAAGCTAAGACAATTTGCTGGTTGCATAAACCAAACAGGTATGATTTATACCCTCTGATCACAGGTACCTATACTTAATTTCAAGGCTCCTAATCGGTAATCTACATTTCTGACTCGAACTTACCGCGAGAGTTGTTACTTGTCAATTTAGACTTTTCGAAGCCGTAAATAGATATGTCTCTTCTTTGAAACAAACAATTAGAATTTTGCACTGGATGATAGATATACAAAATAAAAAAGTTTTTTAATTGATGTGCCCATATTCTTCTGGTATACGTCCATTATTACGCAAGATAACAGTGCGAGTTGAGTCAGCTCATTGTTTATCAGACTGCAGCTTCAGGAATTTCCGGTTTATAACCATACATACTTCCTTTAGTTCCTTTAAAGCGTATGAATGAAAGACAATAGTGTCATGGGAAATCAAAGATTCTTGATTTGCAATATTGTCTTACGTTTATTTTCAGCGTAGTTATTACCACTGTCGCATGCAAATGTTAAACAATATGAATAACAATGTAATGTGGTTAGGCAGTCAAATAACACAAGCAAGATAAAGTGATGATATTGTGTTGTGTTCTATTTGAAAGCTACTAATCAGCCTTGATTTTTCTTTCAACAGATGCACTAAAAGGTGTTGAATGATTTTAGTACAAAAGCATTCCAATTCTATAAAATAGCTAAACGGTTTGATGTAGTTTGCTATGTTGTTACTAACCATCTGTTGTTTTTACGAAGTCGCTGTAACAAAAGGCAAACAAAAGTGCCAAGCTACAGTTAAGAGTTTCTTACAGGTTACGTCTTATTTGAGTATAATTATAACAACTCGACACTAAACAAAAAAAAAGTTTTACAGAAACTTCTGAGGGATTATAAATAAATATAACCAATAAAACAACAATAAATAAACATATTAAGATTATTTAAGTCCACAACACAAGACTTAACCGACATCTTGAAGTAATTGGAAAACATGTTTCCATTGATTATTGTATTATTCTGCGAAAATTAAGTCTGTTAATGAGCACCCAGTTAAAATAATGCCATTTATCAAAGATGCGTTCACGACCTCATTCTGTGGTTGATAGCAAACGTATACCATTTTGAAAGATATGAGACTGACGCATACAATTTCGACAATCCTAGCTCAATCATCTATTAAACATTGTACAAAAAACCTTGAAAACTGAACATGAACATATTTTTCTAAATTATATAATATTAATACATTATGTTTAATATTTATTTGCTTTTATTCTTTTATAACATATATAATGTGTTCCGTATATTTTATTAAACTTATTTAAATTTCAACCGACCGTATTTTTAAGTCAAATATCATTTCCAGTCTTGGAACGGCTTTCATGAATGTATTGTTTCATGCTGCTAACGATCACTTATTCCTATGAAACCCTTTTTGGCAAATCTAATATATGATAATTGACCATTTGGAGAGTGATTAAACAAAAACTTACCAGCCCGTTAAGGTAAACAATACCAAAAGCACTTATCAAGAATGGCTAAAAACATCTTTGAAACACATTTCATTATTTACGGAACATACATTTAGGAACATACTTTAGTTTCTAGAATTAAATATTGCATTTGGAGATCAAAATAAGTGAGACTTTGGATAGATTTCTAACGAATTTCCTTTCATGAGTTGGACTGTACTTAAAAACTGACACCCGTACAAATACATTTTATCATTCGAAATGCTATGCATCAAATATGTTTTGCTGCATATTTTAAAAAAGTAATATAAAACTATCTGAATATAAATAATGGAATATTAAAATATTGCACACAATTTTAACAATGTTGATGTCAAGATACATAGTAACCAATATATGATTAATATGTAGGTTAAAATAAACCACTGTATAGCGTTGATTGATTCTTCGTTCAAAACAGCAAGTTTACTTATGAATGACAACTAAATAAGTGCAATATCAATAAATAACTTACAAACTCGACATTGTTACAATAGATTAAACGAAGCTGACTGTTCAGTTCAATGCGAATTAAGTAATTGAACTTAACAAAAAATAAAACATCGACATGTGTTGATTTTTTAACTTCGTGCTGCCTTAATTAATCGGTTATGCGCTTAATTTGCAATATGGAATTTGGCTCATACATACGAATGTTTCTAACCATTTAATTGTGTTTTTCGCTATTTGTTAAGTAGTGAAAATGTATTACACCATTAAATAGTACTATACATTACTAAACACAAACTTTTAAAATTATTTTGTTAAATAATTAACAACAAATAAAGATACCAAAACGAATTACCTTTATTAAAAGCTTGCTTTTGCATATATTCTTCATTATTAAATGTATTAAATTTGTTTTCAATTTGGTTATTATTATATTAGCGTGTATATAATTTTTATTTCGGTGTAAAATATTTAATCTTTAAATGTCATTACGCGTTTATTTTAAGAATTAAATGTTCCTTATGAATAATACAGTTCTGTAAATCAATTAAATGTTATACCAAGCAATTATCAATTAGTATCTCACAAACAGACATATCGTGATACACTTCACGAGTATTTTAAAATTTACTAATTTAAAATATTTTTCGGTGGTATACGAAACTTACAAAAATATATATTCGTTCGATAAAATATATTTTATGTTATATTTTATGTTAAATACGGTTTTAACTTAGTTCAAACCGAAATAGGGAATGTATATGGTATACTGAGGTCCGCGGTAACATAGTATAGTAATGTTTTAACAAACTGGTCTTACAATTAGAGCCGTTCTGTTTATTTGTTAATGAATGCATACATACATTAATAACTCACGGTGTGATGTTCTTAGAACTATATGTTTTAAATAAAATAAAATTGTAATCGTTGGCATTATTTTGAATTTCGTACGAATCGGTTTTACTTTTACACAAGGAGGTATACCTTTATGTGCCCAGGTCTAATGAACACTTGTGAACATTATCTTCATAATAGGTCGGAGGGTACATACTTGTTAAGATGCGATCATTTCTTCTTTTAGAAAAAGCCCGAATCGATAATCGTGCTGTTGTTTTTAACAGTTATTCCACCATTTGCAATTGAACCGAATCAAACATTGGTGTATATGTCTAAGCAAGGTGTCGTCTTCCGAAACCCGAAAGAAATGGATTTGTCTGAAGCTCTGACCCACATTTGTCACCAAACGGTCGTGAATCCAACAGTGCGTTGCGGACATATGTTTCAGAGAAGACCTTTTTATCAGAAGCAATTTAAATAAATGCATGAAAGAGATAAAAATATGGGCATTAGTCATGGCGACTACTCGCATATAAAATCTTCCTGTTTATATGTCCCAGACCTGTTCGATATAAAAGGAGCCTTTTCACGATTTGGTAATCTTTTCACGATTTGGTAATCTGATAAAATTAAAAAAGTTGTTTAAATCTCGCCAATTTTCGTTTAAGTTATTATATTAATGAGGAAACAGTAATACTGAACATTAACCATGCTCTAAAATACCCATTATATGCATCATTTGACGATTTGAAAACATGAAAAGTATAAAGCGTTGAAACGCGAAACGATTGACTAATTTGGAAAGTTCTGTTGTTGTCGTTATATTTTGTGAAACTACGAGGATTGCTAATATATATACAAATGTATATAGTAAATCATAGCGCTGAAGGCACTGAAGTTGTTCGCTATTGCATAATTTTAGACGCAACTCAGTTTTTTATATCGCAAGTTTGAAATGAACACAACCCATCTAAAAGTATAACGAGTGTGTCTTAAAGCACAGGTCGAGATGTGTGCGCACTGTTTATCGTCATATTTATGTTATAGAGATAACTTTGACAAAATAACAACAATATGTCTCTTTTTTCACAATTGGTTGCTGCGCTGACAACCATCTTTAGAATGTTGTTTCCTTGCTAAAAATAACAAGCCTATAATCATGTACATGTCGTGTTATGTGTATCTTATAATGTATCTATAGTTTTACTATTGCGCAACAATTTTGCCGACATGACAGATTTTTAATGGAGCATTAATCCCCGTTTTCCCTGAAAGCAGCCAATATGTACAGATTTTAATAACAAACTGGCAAATGTCGTCACACAAGCTGTTATAAACACAAGAATGGCCAATATCGTTGAACAAGCTCTTAAACCTTAAAGCTCTTATTGTTTTGCATACTGTCAGGCTTTCTATTGCAGTGTACCAGAGGTTAAGTATAAACAGGCAGTGGTTGTCGCTCCTAGCGTAGTGACTCGCAGTTATCGTTCTTAGCGTAATACAATGCAGACTGACTTGCAAAACTTGCTCTGTAAAATTAGTTGTGAGCTAAAGCTCACAACTAAAAATACATCTCCTCATAGCATGAGCACGGATGGCCGAGTGGTCGATGCGGAATACTTTTACTCCAGGACTCCAGGGGTCAGTGATTCGAGCCCAGTTAAGGGTTACTTTTATACTTTTTTAAACTTTTATTCTTGTTTTTACTGGAGATTTTTACGTAAAATGTTTAAATTATCAATATTAAGCATTTAATGACAAACTTCAATACATGGCGAAATCTGTGAAAAGGCCCCTTTAAGTCGAAGCTATACTATGAATTTCTAGTGTCGCCATTCTTATGACATGCACCGGGCACTATCAACTATCGGATCCGATTACTTACTGGAAATACAATGCAATAAAGTTTGTGTTTGTTGCGAGACTGCTCTGGGTTTTTTTCGCATTCATCCAGTTTGTAAATAATATATGGATATAAATAGGTACTTATAATGTAAATGGCTGTTTGGTGACAACCATGAACTTAATGTGTAACCATTAACCATGTGTAAAAACCAACAACCATGCACTAATAAATGCTGATCGAACGAATATTACTTCTCCAGATTAATACACAAGTGACATTGTTTATCTAAGAATTCAAGACGACAAGTAGTTGTTCATCCGCTGAGAATAACGATGATGCAACAAATCACGTCTGTTACATTATTAAATCTTTTCTGTCAATTATAATGATAACTATACTTTACTACTAGAAGTCTTACTTCCTGATCGTTTTGCATGGGATAATGACAGCGTCAAACGTTGACTAGAGAAGTATAGATAAATGGCATGTGCTATTACATGGTCTCAAATATATAGAGCTATCGTTAAGTCTTTACACCCATTCGGAATTAAAAAGGCAATTGGCTTGCTGGCAGACCGTATTCTTCTGCATGTTTGGTTTTTTACATAAGTGACCTTTTAAAAGTTATGTTCATCTAAAGAATAATACTGCTTTTTGCTTGCTAATAAATCACTTGTCTTTAATTGTTTCCAGTTTTGAAAAAGAGTTGACATTTAAACATTACATTATCGAAACAGTTATTGTATACAATTAGAAATATTTATTGTCACGTCATATGTGTTGATTTATTTTCGTTCGTGGACATGTTATAGACGTAATTATTTTTAAAGTGATGGATCGAAATGATATCATAAGAATACAATAATTATTTCTCTCGCATTGCAACTGATTTTGCTAATCGTTACATTATGACTGCCTTAAATTGCGCCAATCTCATGTATTAAATGCATACGTTGCCTACTAACGACGTGAAAGGAAAGCATTTAATATCTCCAGTAAATATGAAATGGTAAGGTTTATCCGACAAGGGGTTTATTCATATGCGCATAAGAGTTACATAAATAACTTAATGACATAGAATACACTGACGTTCACGACTACTTCATGAGATTTCCCGAATAAAAAACAACATGGTAACTGAAATGTCTACTTTTGAATAGATGCTTACTTTCATTATGAGTTATAAATCTGCAAACTGTAACATTGAAATATTAGGTAAACAACGTTTTCTCTTTTTCAATTTCAAAATACCTGATATAAGTGGGCTTTTGCTTAAAGGCTTTCTTAACAAACACGGAGAAAGTTAATTTTGCAAAATATAAGACCATAAAACAAACATTGATATCAAATACGCACAACTGATTGAAAACTTAATACACATATTGACAACACAATGTGTCATTGATGTTCTCCACTATTATTTATTCTTAACATTTACTAAGGTTTACTTTACTTTTCCCAGTAAATAACGCAAGTTGTGTTACCCCCTTTAAGTTTACAATAGTTACATGTAAACCACTTGATAAGCTACTTGATAAAAAACTACCGAAGATACAACAATAATATGAAATTAAGGTGGACTCATAGTTAAAGCGAAGTATATTCGCTCACTAACCGGAGATAGCTGAAATATACAAATTCGTGTTTGTTTTTAATATGAGCACAGATGCATTCCACGTACAAAAATAAACCATTTTCCATTTCTAAAATATTATGAAACCTTTGTATAAAATGAACATACCTATTAATTATTCAAATATTTGATTGAAGAATCAAAATATATTTCCATAAAAGACACATAGCGTTGTTTAAACCATCCAAATATACCCATTGGGTTTGATAGTGCGACCTACCTAAATATATGCGAGAGAACATACGCTTAAATTTGTTTGTAAAAGTTAAAAGGATCTACATTACATATTATAATATACATGTTTAATACACATGCATAATTTACTGTAAGCCTTTAGCCCACTTTTCATGGATCCCCTAATTATCTTATTTGACTATACACTACGATATTCACAACAAGACGACAGTATACATCGTTATATCCAGGTTATCAAGTTAGTGCAACAGCTTTCGGGAATATTTGTGCAATGAAACTGTGTTATATTACAGTTCTTGAAAATAATATTTAACCGGCACAGACACGAACGGAGTAACCGGAAATAACAATTTAATAAATCATTTATACCATTTACCACTTAGATACGTATTTGGACGCATTTGTAGTCCCTTAGAAAGTTGCATTTAATTAAAGACCTTTATTATTTGATCGAAGTTTTTAATGCTTCATTTCCAACCCTTAGCAGCAAACAGCATAAAACCTAAACAGACTGCGAGTTACGTGCAGGCTGTTCTGGTCTTATGCTGTTTGCAAATAGCAATTTTCACTTTGATTCTAAGTGGGAAAGGGTTAAATAGTATTCGGAATGTGCCTCACAAATCATGCGTGTCTCAATTATACCCGATAATTGTACCTTAAGTCTATCGGTTAACCTCAACCCACAGTGTAATGCGAAAGTTAACCATCAGACCGACGTAAACTATCAAGGATTTGTGATTTGTTTTTACTACAATGTCGATGCAACGGTTGGCTGAACAATCTAATCAAATGTTATTTTTAAATTATCATTTTATGTTTATATATGTCTCTTTAAATTCATTGTTAATACAAATTTAATAACTTAATCTTCGAATGCGAATATTTTTATCAACTTAAACCCCATTGGAATTAACCATTTTACATTGAAACATGATAATTTGCATATAAAAACGAATTTGAATCCTTTCCATTTTTTAATCTATTCTTAACGTTTTCAATATATATTACAATACAATTATTTTATCACACATTATAAACTCGTTTCAACATTACGATCGAACACGAAGATAAATGTACAATTTTCAACAACAAAGGTTATTAGCAGTAATAAATAAAGCTTTGTAGATATTATATGAGTGTATTATTATTGTAATGACACTTCCTCAGCCATAGTCAAAGTCTGGTATATCATGCGTGAAAACAATTTTAATCCGGTTTACGTATTTATGAACAATATGTCGAACGAAAATGTCAATGTCCTGATTCTACATTGACACTTGTTATACTTAGAGCTTTTTAAATAAACTTGTGGAAAAGATTCACAATAAACAGTAATTGTTACGCGTCACAGCAACAAAGTAATTTACTTTCCATGTGTTATCAAAATACCACAAAATGGAAACTAAACATTGCAACAAAAATATTCGACAATATTTAATTCTCCTGATACACTACCTGTATAAAGCTCGAACATGTGTAATAACTAAATAATTAAATAATGCAGCCAAATAAAATCTTTTCAAACATGTTGCCTGAACCACATCTGTATTATGATAAAGCGTTTATTTGTTACTTAATTCTACGTACAAATTATTTACACTTTTTATTCTGGACATATTTAATGCAATCACCTGTTTAGTCGCCACGCTTATAATATTGTTGATGATGATCATTGTTCAAAAATATCTGGTTGAGTTTTTCTAGAGGACAATGTGCAAACTTTGTTTATCAAATACAATTAAGGTGGTACGAACTAATATAGAGGACACAAAATAATATATCGCCGCAGATAGAATGATACAGATATTGTTTTATTTATTAAGATCAAAGCATACGACATGTAATATTTCCGTCACATTACAGCATCAAATTGGTGAGACGAATAAGTAAGTATTGGTGAAACCGGAGCCAAAAACCTACCAACATATAATAATAATATAATAAATACAACGTACCTTTGCACTACAATATTCTTCGTTTGCACTGTCAAAGATAATTGTTTTGTGTTTGTATATCAATAAAATAATATCATTTCACATGTATCACTCTTCGCAATCAATGTCCATAACTGTTTGCTTTACCGATTCAGTGAGTAGAATTAACATTCGAAAATGCATCGGTGCGGAAAGCCGCTTAATGTTACGCACACTATAATTCAGTCTGTACTCGTTAAACATGATGAAGGGTCATTCCCAACCGCGTAGCTTGTTTGATAGAAGATTATAAGATGAATTTGAAGTCGTTGCTAAAAAATGACACATGCTATTATGTAATATAGCCATTTGCGTTTGAACAAAGCAATGCTATTTATATGCTTATCATGAACATAACAAATGTTACAATTCATAGTTATTGGAAAACGCAGTATATAATATATGCTTTAGTTTAAAGGTAAACTAGCTTTAACTGCAACATATGCAAGTTACCAGTAAGTGACTTATATAAATAGGCGTGTGACGTAATTGAAGATAAAGGTCGTTAAACTAAGATTTATATGATTAACGAACGATACATGTGCATTGACAGAAAGTGCTACTACAAAGCAGGCATAAACGCATGTTTAACTTTGCTTATGTGAAGCTTTTGGTACTGCATATACATTTTAAATAGTCGGGTGCATCCCTGTAATATGTACGCATTAAATACAGTGTTGTAAGTTTAAGACTTCGGGTATATTTAAAAACAAATCCATATCCAATATATGTTTTGTTTGAACAGCACGCTGTAGTTTCAGACGTGTCCATGCCCGTTAAAGTGATGTGTAAGTTTTATGATTGGCATATGCCTGACTGCCTTAAATTTATTTTCAGTTAATCATTCATACCAGAGTTGGTCACTCAACTTCAACATTAGAATTCATGCAGCAAACTGGTGGACAAAAATGTAAATAAACGCGATACATGTTGTATGTATTGTGATGTTAAACAAGTAATATTTCTACATTTGAGGTTTAATAGCTTGGTGCATTGAAACTTATTCGTGACATTTGAACCGTATATTAGAGTAACGTTATTATTTGACACTCGAACGACACATGTTTATTTCAAATATAGCTTGATGCGGTATAATGATTGCTTTATCATTCAACCATATTTAAAACTGTACATAGTTAAAGACTTATTAACATTATAAAATGTGTTCCGTGCATGAGTGTATAGTGACAATGATTATTTAGAAATGATGAAGGATTGTTTGTTCATTATTGTGGTGCAACTTGTATTATTTGCATAATTTAATCAAAATATAAATAAATATCGACTCCAAAAACATAATCATGGAAAAAATGCGTGTTTCCACAATTTATACTTTTTATGAGATTGGCCATTTTCCTTAATTATTCGGGATATTGCAAACACAACGAAATATAACATAATTATATTAAACAAGCTATGGTTTCCGCTTTTGAACGTTATGGGGGTTGGAAACTGGTAGAAACGTAGTCCAAATTCACACTCTGTCAAACACACACGTGTCAATAAACTGTTAAAGTTTACGCGGAAGTCACACTGACAAGACAAGCGCACTGTTATGATCGCAAGCTGAACATTCAACAAGTAAACCTAGGCACTGGGTACTTGAATATAACAAACAATCTGAACGATTCAATTTTGACTTCCGTCCAATATCGCCACCGAAGTCGTATTAAAAGTATTTTGCGACAGGAAATATTGTTCTCTCTTGGGTAATAAGCTTAATCAGCGATCACACGCAACATAGGCTTGAAGTATGTCAAATGAACTTGCTTGTAATGCATAATAAAATAATGTGGTTTACTCTAAAAACATCAGATGACATATACATCAAGCTTCTTACTATTTATGTAGCCCATCTTTTGTTAATGTGTTGCGCTGTTATATTTATTTTGGATGATTAGGAGGTATTATGTGGTCAATAAATTACAAATTTAGATATGCACAAATCAATTATGTTATATATGAACCATATAAGCTACCTATGCATTATGCAAAGTTAATTTATCTGACTTCTTATGTAAGTGCGTGTGATAATATATATAATATATACTTATATATTTATATAAAGTAAAGCGAGCAATAAATGTAGCACAAAATACGTTGTACTGACACCACAACATTCAGATGATTCTTAAAACAGTAACACCTGTTATTCGGTAAGTGTAAACATATCGATTTAAATAATTATTTTTCATGTCTTGATATATTTAGTGAGTTATTTCACATTTAAAAATACATGTTTACGTGAAAGAATATTCTGAGTATAGTCAACATTGTTTTGAGCTTGAATGCAAATGAACTCATAACATTACCCACTCAACATTAAAACCAATTATAAATTATAGCGAAAAGGCATAACAATAATCGTTAAATAAAAAAAAACAGACTTTTCAACGCATTTAATCGTTTGATATGTATTAATGCTATTATCAAGCATTACGCAGCTCTGGTTACATGATACAATTCACATCGGATATGGTTATTTTTATTTAGCAATATTTTGACATTTTAGGTCAACAGCTTCTATCTTGATCAATACAATGTTTATTCAGCATAAATCTATTCATCAAACGCGTTCACGTTTTGAATAATTAAACTAAAATGTTTTATCAATAGGGCGACATATTACATAATACATAGTACATTTCCGTATTGTATGTTTCGTCCGAACAAAGATAATAACCATTACTGTTTATAATAGTTTTGAACCAAATACGAATGTATCAAAAGTTAGACTAATGTATAGGATTCAAGAATGAACCGAAGAGGCCTTTGTCTGCGATTTTATCATGAACGTGTGTTTAACAGATTTTTTGAGAGCTGTTGTCCAACGATACACAAATTAAGCAGCGATTCGTTGACAGCGTAAGTTGTTTTCCACATATTATGTGATGGTTTATTACTGGATGTTGTGTAAAAAGCTGTAACAAAATATCTCAAATAATGTGTATTTATTTAACCAACCCTCGTCGGTATGCTACTTCAAACACATCTTCGTTGTCTACTGAACAAAAAAGTGTTTCGAGAAAATATCTCGTAAAGATAATGTTTAATTAGGAAATAAATGTTACAAATGGTTTATCTAACCAGGCGTGAACTGAAAATATGGCTTGCATTGAAATAAACAAGTATAATGTATGATTTATTTCATGACAACATAATGGCTTTTGTTTTTAGACAAACTAAACAGTCTCATGACATAACGTTTACGTTTTCGCAAATATAAGTCTTCGATATGTTTTCAATCTATCCCTCTGTGCTCATTTAAGACTTGCCGATGTTTTAAAATACTTTTACACATTGATTCGGTCCCATCGATTATTTGATTAACTCTTTGAAAATCATAAATATAAATATTATAATATTACTGCTGACACCCATGCATAAAACCGCACCGCCGAAAGCATGCATCTCATTACATATTATATATGTTTTCCTAATAAAGCAAACGATGTGCGTTCAGAACGTCCCAACATGTCGTTTGGCTTATACGACAAACACTTTTAGTAATTTATATTGCACGTTTTCCCACATGGCAATTTTGCCAGGTAACAAAAGCGCATTGACCTCGAAAGATAATGATCTCTGCAAGTATAGACGTATCAAGTCGCATATGTTGTGAAAATTATTGAAATGTCATTAAGTTTTATTTTGTTTTATAAATTTCCGAGCAATTGCTTTCAACTTAAGACTCTTCAACATAAATCGAACCAGTATTTTGTATACATGATTATAATTAAGTAAATAATGTTGAATGTTTTAAAACGGCTTAATTAAATCTACAATAATTGGAAAATCTACCAAATAAGTTAATGGTTCTAAATCATTAATACATATCGTAAATACTGGAACTTGTTGTTTGATAACAAAAATCGTTTGAAGACTTAAGACCGTTTATTATGTCAAATATTATGCAACAGGTTTTCACAAGTTTTGTGTCTACCGCTGCTGTCATTTAATTAATCTTATCATAATTCCAACTTCTTTCATCAAAAAGCTTCTTATTGTTATGGTTTACATTTAGTATTTATACTGGTCTTTTCCTGAAACAACAGTCAGTGGTATTTCGAATTACGGTATACTTCGCAATCAGTAAAGACTCTATTTGTCAATGACGTTCCACGTATTTCATTAAAATACGAGATGAGAGCAAGGCAATTGTGACTCTGTCATATTATTGCAAATAAGAGCGACGTGTTTTCTATTGAGTACAAATTAATAAACGTTCATGGTGATACGCATGTGGTATGCAACACGTGTGTGTTATAAATACGTTGACTCACCCGATGGCTTCAAAAATATTGATTCATACATAAATCAACCGCCCAAATCATCCCCATCCCCATTTATAAAAACCACTGCCAAACCAAAGAAAATTCGCCCCACATACATCTAGCTTTGAACTTTTCTAGCCTTTGTTCATCGCCTGACCATAATGAATAAATCAAGAAAAAAGCATGGCACACAATCAATCTAATGAGATCACTTACTTGTACGCTCGATATACATTCCCAGTTCTAAAATGCGCTGATGTAGTATGGAATAATATTACTATACTCGATGAAAGAGAACTTAAAAAGATTCAACTGGATTAGGCAAGCCATTAGGACAATTATCGATAATAAGCAGGGCAACATCTTTAAAATATTTGCCCAATCTATAAAATGAAACTGCCCTCGAAGTCTTCAAGATAGGCGAACAAAACGTAAACTTACCAACATGGTGATTATTTCACGTGCACGCCCATTGTTTGTGATCATCTCTAGCGTAGGTGAAATTTACGTCTTATCTGCTTCGTAATAATGACGATGTTCACAGCATTTAATGTAAATCACAACACATTCGCTAGCTTTCTGATAAACAATAAATCTTATGGTTTCTGTAAGAAAAGCTCACCCTTATCTTTCAGGGCAAATCTAAACAAAGATAAACACACAATTTACCAGTATAAATAATATGGTGAGCGGATGTATAATAATCTACATGAACGAACGTTTGAGAAAGAATTGCAGCAGCTTGAATAGACATAAGTGCCCGGAAAATGAAGGTGAGATTTAAGATACATATCATTGTGTATTCAATTTACCAATTTTAACTGATCTTTTTTAAAAATATATCCAGTTTCAAAACAATAACTTTGCAAGTAATTCTCTTCGGTTTTAAAGACAGTTAAACGAAGCAAATTAATTGATATCGAAACATGTTCAGTCTTTTACCCGATATATACATAGCATATAACGTTTCTCCATCTCATAAACATACTTTATTTTGATTACGATTCCTCATCCCCTTGCCCCTTGTCATATCGCAATTTCTCTCATTCAAAAACTCTACCACTTTTATATCTTTCCCACGACATTAAACATACCGGAATCTAATGCCGACAAATGTGTCCTACTATCGTTTTCTAGCTTCATAATAATGTTACACTTTGTGTAGTGTAACTAATATTCCAAGTCCTATACTGTAGACTAATACTTTATAAGTTTATGAATGGCCAGTTAGTTTGCCATTTCTATACGTTGTCGTTACAAATTAAGTAGTTCACAACACATAAGCAGCACTTCTTTGCGACAGAAGATAGACACAGTATAATCCTCGAGCTTTTGTCTCAATCATGTAAAATTCCACTGTGCACACCGGTTTAAATGATTGACGAACCTTACACTACAACCAGTCTAAAAGATCAAATATTCTTGTATCTCAGTAACACAAAGTCATTATGATTGGAATAAAATGCGATATAAAATTCTTATTTTAAAAGATACATGTTCAATATTTAAACAATACCAAACACCGGCGCAAAAATAATTCAACACGAGTTCTATATGTATACAAATTGCCAACAAAAAGTAGATCACTGTTCGCACTTTGATTATTTGGCAAACAACACGTTTTTTGCTGTTCTTTTCGCACGCATATCGTCGCTGGCGTCTTAATGTGTGTGTTGCTTGAACAGACAGTGTCAACTCTTGACCTTAAAACCAATTTGTCATATGCCTGGTTCGGTTATTACATCGGCAGATGTTGTCAAGTCTTGTCTTGTCTAATATACGTTTGGCATCAGACGCACCGCAAAAAAGAAATCAAGTCGAAGGAGCAAACAAGCATTAATGTGTACCATATATTTCATAACCCAGTACATTGAAATGCAAGTAGTAAATTTAGGTATTAGATTAATTCATGCATTTTTGAGTAATGATATTTTGGTTACACGAACATATTTGAAAAATCTAACTGTGTATTTACCATTATATTTCTCCATTGTTGTTGTATTGAAGAAGTGTCGTTGCACTTAATAAAATCCAATTTGATTAAGGAATTATAAAGTTTGTTAACAATAGTAAAACGTGTCCCGAAGCCATTACTGAAAAACGGCTTTTTGTTAATCCGTCTAATGTTTTTTTAGGTGTCGAGAATAACATAATTGCTGCGATGCACATTACATTTATCATGATGCGCATGTAATTATTCCGGCAAAACAAATCACACAAGAGCATGTTATGTGTTAATTAAATAGAACCGTGTCACTATTTGAATAGATATGATTCATCAAGTCTTAACTGAATCTACATACGCATGGTAGTTATATCCATAAACTATTAATAGTACAAAATATTAAATATTTTGGTTTGTTTACTCTGTTGTATGATAGTATGCGTGTGGTTATGTAGATGTACTTAAATTCTGATTTATCTTCGAACAATAGTTATGCTGTTTAGCAAATTATAAATGTGATAATATTATAATGAAATGTTGTTTTAGCTTTCCCCATTTTGTTAACATGTTTTATGCTGCATTAACTGGCATTAATATAAATTACCGCGCACTAGGTCAATATTGCTAAACATAAAATATCGTATGAACTTTCCACATGCACTGTATGAATCTGTATCAACTGACATGTGTATAAGTTATTTTACACAAGCAATATGAACCGCCTTGTTAAATACAGGTCCCTCCATTCTATGTTGAACGGACTTTTGATTCACCCATTTAGAATTTAGAACGTTAAATTCATCCGGTATTAAATCAAAAGGTCCATATTGTAATGGGAACTCTTTGAGAGTGTAAATACCTAGTGAGATTCGTTAATTTAACATTTGAACAACATGTTCAGCATGTCATCGGTGTATGAAGTGTCGTGGAAATTACACTTAATGTTCATAAACGTTGACGGCGTTTTAAACAAGTTATGTGTATAATAGCTGCTTTTTTAATGAAATTTGCTATCACATGAATCTATCGACACGTATGATTTCATCTTGTTCGAACGACTTAGCGTTACCGTTTGAAGCAAATAATGACGTACTTTCACTATTGATATGTGAAAAGCAACGTGTCTTTAAAATTCGCAAAATACAAGGACATTATTTTGCCACTTCTTCATGAAAAAGTTGTCAGTTGATCATAGGGATTCGTGAGCACAATTAAGGATATTTATTTGCATCAAAATAGATGTTTAACGATTGAATGGAGAAGCCGACAGACTTTCTGGGGCGGGTTGAGAGGAATATTGCTTTAAATTGCAACACATATCAGCTAAATCGTAACGACATTAACACAATCATTATAAATAATTTAATTGTTCGAAGACATTCTCATTACATTCCAATTGGACATTAAACTGATGTGAACTTTTTTCACATCTGCTTAAAACATATACCAAGAGGAAATCTTCAAGATGTGTCTTACACACATTTAAGATAAACATATTTGGACAGGTACTTTTACTCATTTAACATGCCTGAATATATGATAAATAACGTGTTACGAAATTAAGTAAAAACCTGTTTGTATTTGTATTTGCTGAACTGAAATGAAAAAAGCTGACAAATTAAATATGTAATTGTTTTAGATGTAATGTGTCAAACACGATTCTTAGAAAGCGGAGCTAAAAAACTAACCACAAATTACATATGCCGTATGTTCAACGTATAAAGTAACCAACAGATACGTAATGAAATAAATTATTGATTACACACAACCATCAAATTATGAAATCACTTAAACACTTGCTATTGAAAGTACTCTCCTTTAACCAAACATTTTTAAAATCAACAATGAAGCACTTTGTTACTTTCGAATAAGTCGGCGTCCTTGAAATTCCCCGACAAACACAATTCTAGTCAAGCTTTGCTTGTGTATTTGTGATTCCTGTAAAGTGTTATGATTCCTACTATTGAATGCGGATGCATACAGGTTTACTTTTCTTTGTGAGTACACATTTAAGTTCTTTTGTTATTATCCTCCGCCATAGGCGGAGGGATAATGTTTTGGCGTTGTCCGTCCGTCCTTCCGTCTTTTCGTCCGTCCGTCCGGAGCCATATCTTGGAAGTGCTTTGGCGGATTTCATTGAAACTTGGTATGAGTATATATATATATATGCATAAGAGGATGATGTACGCCAAATGGCATTGTACACCATCTGTTAATAACGGAGTTTTGGTCCTTTGTATCTTGAAAAAAAATGCTTTTTGGGGTGTCAAATATAACACTTTTGTGTATAGAAGCATATTGGCGGGCGATATTAATTCAACGAAATTGCTTGTTTTTTATTTAATATTCCAAATGAAATTAAAATTTCTTAAACTTTATAAGTTGTTATTCAAGAAAGTGCTGCATTTAGTTATGTGAATCATAATATTGTATCACGACATGAATCAAATAACATTTACCCCAAAATAAATCATTATAATGGTTCAATAATGATTTTTATCTCAACATTTATATCTAAAACAAGGTAATACTATATTTGTAAGGAACGCCATAACCTAGCAAAAACTTACTATTAGTCAATATTTTGAGATAAATTATTGAATTTATCGGATGTGTTAGTTATTAACCTCACGACCATATCATTACAGTTAAATAACGTTTAACAGAAGACATGTTAAAAATGCAAACCAATCTAGTTTTATAATGTTATAAACAACTATCCTTCATCGAAATAACACAAAGAAAGCTAGAGAAAAATACGCTGACCACACGTTTATTCATCATGTCAATTTTTGAAACAAGACATCAACCGTCTTAAAATCATAAATAGTGTGTTGATTTTTGGATTGGAATTATTGCTTAATATTGTGAAAAAAGTGTACAGACTGTATTATATTGCTTGTAAAGCCTGTTGCAGATGGAAACTTATTATTGAGCAACAATACCAGTTTTATCTTGTAAAGACGATTAAATATAATATTGTCTGTTAAGTAACATATAAGCCGTTCAGTTTATGTCCTATTGCATACATTGGTCGATTTATAACGTTGTGATCAGGTGATGGTTTCTTGTTATATTAAATTCAAGTAATTAAAATAGCTTACTCTGTTGACAAAACTTAAGTTGACCTTTGAATGACCTTGTTGTGTCAATACTGGTAAACTTTCCTGCATGCATTTTATGACTATTCAATGTTTAATTGCATTTCAGACCCAGATTTTATCCTAAGTCATGTTTAAATATAAGTATACATGCGTGTATAACTTCACTAGCCATTCATGCATAGTTTCTGACAAAGTGTCATCTCCTTAAATTCTAAAGAAATTACTTTGTCTAGATGTCTTAGCCACATATTTGTCATCAAAATGTCGTAAAAGAGACAGTGTCTTGCAGACACGAGTTTCAGAGATGGCATTTTTATAGAAAGCAAACCTCCACGTTGCAAACGAGAGAAATGAGAATTCTGGACAAAATGTTTACCAGTAACTTATCTTCAGGCTTAAATTAATCCAGACTTCAGGGACACTTTCGACGGAATCAAAACAATATATCTCTCGCCGTTGTTCTTATGACACGACATGGGGTATTATCAACCAGAAACGCTGATTATGATATGAATAGGTTGTTGTTTGTGATGTGTTTCTGTGTTGTTATTGTTTTCAGCCACTTTGTAAATGACGAACTGACATTTGAAGCAAATATATATTATCATAATACAACTTAAGTATCATATCAGTAACGTGAATATAAAACAATCAAGAAAATTTAATATATTTTTCAAACAATAATATTTACATCTAGATAGCAAGAATACCAATTAACATAATTTTCGTTTTAGATATATCAGAACAACTCAGATGTTTTGAATGATACAAATGCCCATTGTTTTCAATTCGTCGATCATATGCTTATTATAACAAAAACATTAATGGAATAAATAGAAAATACAAATGGCATTAAATTCCTTAAGTTTATAATGCGCAACTTGCAGAACATGTCCGTTGTGCTACTATTGAACAGCTTAATCGTATTTTACATGAACATATGTTGCAGTGCGTTTTATGTAGTCGAATAAATCGGTTAACCGTGTGATTAACATCTGACTCTGATTTTATTTTGTTTCCCATTGAAATTGCGAATACACGTAAATGCTCAAACATGTGCATGTTTCCAGCAGGGCAATTTTGATTACACTAATAACTTTGTGATGACAGTTATATGAAGGGATTGTTACACGGTCTGAATGCCCGAACGCTAATTCTGCGTTAATAAACACACTAAAACACATAATGATTAAGTGAACAAATTCAGCTTTACGCACACTGTAAGGACAAGCAGTAATAAGTCAATAGTTATCTTGTAATAAACTATAATATTTAAAAAAAATGCAACTAAAACATTACAAACATTGTAATTTGTATAATTAATTGTACTAATATATACGCACAATTATTAACATTGTTGCTTTGAAATTCGAACCAAAGAAATGTGACACAATTTCAGATGTATTTTTGCGACAACCAAGCTAACATTTTTACTGTGGAATATTATATATACATGCTTTAAGCGTTTCATGGGTATCCTTGGCAAAGATAAAATCACAAACATAAGTGTAAAAACAAATCGACTGCGTAGAATCGAAATTCAATATAAAAAGCCATTTGTTTGATAGGTTGTTCATTAAAATACATTGTATATTAAGTATATAACCCACATTACGTCGAATTGTTTTATAATGTCACTGCAATCTCGTAACGAGGTGGCTTAACATTTCCCGGTAAGTCTATCTTAACAAGTCTGTATTAGTGTAACATATGTCTTTATGCCGATTAGTGTCTCAATATTATAAAGTTGGACAATAAACTCCAAATGACAAGAGTGACATTAACCGAAAAGCACAATTATATGAAGCCTTTAACATGCAGAGCGTACGTGCGTCACAATTAACGTATAATGACTGATAATGGTTCACATTAATTAAGTTTTTAAAGGGAAGGCATAAAACGGAAAAATCGATACATTTTAAACCTTCCGTTAAAAAAACATAAACATTGGAAATACCAGGTAGTCACACATTTTATATTGGTAACTTGTTTATTGTGTCTATTTGTTAATACTATCAATTCGAATCAAATGCAGTGGTAACAATTTTAGGTTAATTAGTTAATATGTATTTGTCGCAATGGTGCATGCACGCATAAAAGGTAATACACTCTTAAACGATTTAGATCTTAAATAAGTGCAATAGTGCCTCTCCGCAACCAGGTGAAAAGTGTGCTATCGCGCACGTGTACTTAATAATTTACTGCGCATCAGCAAAGTCAACCGTAAGTCAGCTCTGCCGACGACAGATGCACCCGGTTGGACGTAAGTATCACACTACCAGACCTTCATAAACTAACATATGCAAGACAATTTATTATTATAATGATATCAAGTTGGGGACTATTGCTGAAAATTTACTTTTTTTTTGTGTTTAATTGTCGGTATTGCAACATCGCTGATAACATAAAAAATAGAATGAGAAGCCTATGTGTTAAAACGATTTACCTAAGTTTTATTAAATTTGTGAACATGATAGAACATGTTAATAACAAACAGCGGCTTCAGTCCAAAAGCCATTTGTAGCGTTATATATGGTCACGTGACGCGTACACGTTTGTTTCTCGAGTTTTCGATCAATTTTTCTTGTTTTTCTGTTAAGCGTGCTGTAAGGAACACATGTAGAGAATATTTACTTCTAAATCTTACGTGATTATAAAGCAAGAACTAAGGAAGAGCATTCATAAACTTAAAGCTTCATGAACTCTTTATGTTTTTTTTCATAAAACACAACATATAACTTGCGAGACGAATGTATGCATCGGGTAAGGTTAATTACTGGGTAACATAGCATACCATATATTAAGATAAATCAAAATTCCATTAAAGCCCCAGTTTTCGGAAAAGATCGTTGTTTTGCATATGAATCGTATAGCGATTAATAAACTTTACATACATTCATTTAAATATAATTGTTATCGAGGTTGACATAAAAAACCTGGTCCAAGTCGGTTTTGAATCGATATAATAATATAAAAATGATTATAAATACACGCAATACGCGCAAATCATTGCAGCGTCGCGAGTTATGCAAATAATGTCTATATTTAGCTTTTGCTAAACTATATTAGCATATAGAAGATACACACATAGATTTAGCAAAACCGTTGCGTTGCAACTCAGTTTCCGTCTGTAAAAGATGTATTTGCATTTGTTCTTACCTTCTCTCCGCTAAATTCGCCCGTATCCGCAAGTTTGTTTGTTTAGGTTTGAATTAATGTGTCTAATCATATATAGCTATGACCGGGGACTTTAACATATAGGTAAGGATAAAGACATTAACGTCTCATTTCATTGTTTTATGCGAACTTCCATTACATATTACATTATCTGGTAAGGTAAAATGTCATTTAAATTCATATAATTACTTATATTGTATTTACAAAATTTGTATTACACATTTCATCATAGAGTTTTACACGTTTATTTCAAAAGGAAATATTGAACTACTTGTGCTAGTATTTACGATAAATTTATGACAATATATTTGCAATATTTATATAAAATTTTAATCTGTATTAAAATTCGTCGTTAGAAGTGTTAAATGTTTTAATGATGTCTTGCATTAAAGTTTTCAGGAAGCATAAACACATAATGTGTATCTTCAATATTTAACCAAGATAGTCGTGTAAGATTAAATAAATATCACATAACGTAATATGACATATCCCAAAGTCTTTGGTTTTGATTAATATTTAAACAAAATCCATTTATCACGTGGTATTTATTGATATGAATGTCCACAATTGTTCGTTGTTACAATCTTGAAACAAAGATGAACATTAAAAACTGCAAAGGTTTAAAACGCAGTAAAGGGTTACACGACATCAAAGTCTGAAATGTTTCCAGACCACATATTGCGTTGACACTTTGGCGATGGCTTTGAATTTTTTTTACGAAATATTCGTAAGGTTTAAGTGTTTATGTGGATTACAGTAGTTTTACCTTTTATTCCATCTTTATAACAGTGTGTGCGTTCACATAAAACTTGTAAAACGATTGCTAAACATGAATTGATAACGGCCTATTCTACGGTTCTTAGATAATTTGAAACGGATTGCATACTACTGATGATTAGTATTGTATGTACCTAAATACATTGATCAAGACTATTGCTTTAACACATCTAGAATATGATACTTTTCATGATCACGGTCGTTCGAACAGAATATCGACACTCTTAAATATGTGTACAAATTGTAAGGTGCCCAGAGTAAATTATTTTCTGTTAAATGTTATATAATATTCAAACAATTCATTTAATCAGACACCCCCATAAGAGCAACCATAATAATAATTCAATGTATGATATGTTTGACATTTTTTTTATTCATTCAATGTTTACACGCAGTGCTGCTTTTAGAATTTCCCAAATAAATACAATTAAAAACTGAAATATAATAAATGACTCAATTCAAGTTATCGTTTCGATAATCTTAAGTTTAAAGAACCTTTGCATCGAATATTGATATAGTTTAATCTGCATTCAAAACTTTTGAAAAAAAAGCAACAAATTGGTATGTTTATTACAATGTGAGTGAACGAAATACCCTGCCCTATATGCCAAGCTCATTATTTGTTTCACGGCGTGCTTCACGGTCAGCACGTCTACATATGCACTAAGGACGTGACAATTATAAAAACTGAATGATATTCGTCCGATTGCGCCATACAAAGGGGTTTGTTCAGATTCTTGTGCCAGAAAAAAATAATTTTCTCTCATTAGAAAAAAGTAAATTGACGACCGTAAGCCGCATGTATTGTTGTTTTGTGCTGGTTTGAATTCTGTCATGTTCGTTTAGGGACGGAATATAATTGAAATGTTGTTGTTTCTTTAATCGAGGTGTGAACGATTGTGTGAGATATTTTAATGTTCGGTTATTTTCGTTTATGCAAATATACTAAGTAATATAATGAATTATATGGATTGTTTAGAATACATACTTATATCTTGTTACAAAAACCATTATACCTTGATACAAGGATATTAGTCATAAGTTAAACTTCAATAGGTGAGAAGCGATAACATATTTAGAAATTACATATTCGTTTAGAAAGGAAATCCTTCAAAGTATCAAACTAAAATTAAACACAAGTTATATAAATGATGCAACATTCACTGTTGAAACAACTTCGCGCGCTCTTTCGTTTAAGTTCTAACCGACCAACTGTCTTGCAATTCATGTATTAAATCAAACGTCTTCCTCACTTAATCATAGACCTTGAAATGCTAACGTCCGAAGTTTCACTTCAGTGCCATATACAACATGAAAAAAGCATAATCAGATAATGCTATGTATAAACTGTTCTTGATCATATAATTACTTTGATTGAAGCTTTGTTGATCATCGTTAAATGAATTAGATCACTCTGAATTTTAAGCAAACAAAACGTACAACGACAACGCAGAAAAATTCGGTTTCATTATATATTATGTATGTGTTTCCAGGAAAGCAAACGATATCAGTTAAGAGCCGAGGAGAATCTTTGCTTATCCAACTAACAATATTTTTAATTTTACCACATTAAATGTTGTGCTAGAGAATAAAGTTGTGTTGGTGTAAGAGAATCGTGTGAACAGCAATAATACGCGTAACAAGTCGTGTTCGAGGTGCAAACTTCTGTACTGACCGATGTAAATGCTACGTTACCACTCTTAGTAATTGTGCAATTCATTTCGTTATTGCTCTTCAAATATAAATTGAATAGATTATGTCTTCTGGAGAATCATGTTTAGATCATGATCACTAACTGACATGGGATAAATTAAGAATCTTAGAATATTTTATTTTTCTTCTGCAAACTAAGCAGGAATATGAAATTGGTTATAATGACAGCTACCTACGTATATGTTTCACAATTGGCACCAAACGTGCCGCATTTCCTTATCCGAACAGCTGTAACTTGTTGATGCCAAGCATAAAACATAATAATTATTATACATTTCTTATAAATTGTGTTTGTCGTGTTAATATTACTCGTTTTTTGTATAAAGATGGTCGAAGCGATGACATACTTGTTTTCAAGCCGGGACCGCCAGGATTATGAATGTAGGAAAAAGAAGCTCGATCTACACTTTACACTTATGTACAGTGGCTATGAAAGATAGATTATACAACACGCAATATCTTGTCGTTTTTGTTTAGTTATTTTATTCCTTGCAGCTCATATAGATTGAATTAATACAATAGCATTTATTTTTTACGTGTTCAATAGCTCAGCAAGCAACAGTTATCTTTTAAATATTTGAGTTAAATAAGCAATTTTCATATAAACTAATATAACCAATATTCGACTAAACACATATTCTAGATATACACACTTATATTTATAAGGATACGCAAAAGAAGAATGTTGCAATCTAAATACAAACACATCGAGCTGTTCTTTCAATCAATAACTGCCCCAGCATCGTTTAGAATATATATATTACGCATTACTGGTTTTAACAATCAATCAATGAATCAGTAATTATTGAACATGTTTGATATCTTTTGGAATACTACTGAAACAACATAAAAAAATTATTACGACGTCCAATAACGATACTTTGTAGCTGTCTATAAATGCGAAACCAAACGCTGCTTCTCTACAAGACTAGATAAGCAAGTGAGATTTATATATTGAAGTTCATGCTATGAACATTTGAAATTACACCATCTTAACACTCGATATACTTAATATCATTGGATGTGCTGAATAAGGCAAACAAAAACGCGTGAATAGTTAGATGT
This sequence comes from Dreissena polymorpha, assembly GCF_020536995.1. NCBI lineage: Eukaryota > Metazoa > Mollusca > Bivalvia > Myida > Dreissenidae > Dreissena > Dreissena polymorpha. Next base: position 87,836,998 of record NC_068356.1, read on the forward strand.
GCTGTAGGCATTTGAAGATTTTAACACTTGTTAATATATCATAAATGCAGCAGACATCATGCAAGTTATTTAAGTCAAATTATAAATATTATTGAACAGTTTATAGCATATGTTTTCTTCACGGCTGTTTTAATGTTTTCTTGCAAATAAACATGAATTACGACATAAGTTCGTACTGTGCGTTTCTATGTTATGCTTTATACTGAAAATGTAGCTATTATTATTTAATTATCTTATATTAGTCTCTTCAAGTAAATTATGCTTTTTATGAACGTTTACACTTTCGCTATCAGCATCTAATATTTCAATATTTAAATACTCCGTTATCTTCAGAAAGCTCTGAAATTGTTCACTCTTCGAATGTTTTCAATATCAGTCATCGGAAAGTTGTTGGATCGAACAGCTATGTAAAATACACAAATCACTTAAATCGTCTAAGGTTGAGATTTTGAATCTGCTTGGGTGAGATTTCGCTTCTACATGGGTAATATTTTGTGTCTCCAGTGGTGAGATTCAGCCAACACCTCAATGGAGGAAGATGACATTTACAATCTGTCTGAATTATCTACAAGATTAAATACAGTAGCTAAAAAGGCAAGGATCTGAATATTGATGAATGTACAAACCCGTTTTTTAAATTAGCTGGCTGAAAAATGTTTTTCAAAGAATACAAAAAGAAACACAATATTACTGTTTTATAAATATATTGTAAAAACTTTCACAAATAAATAGGTCTGAATAACATTGAACAATGTAAATTCCAATTTAACAAAATGAACAAAATATATTTCTCTTACAAGACGAGTTTAATTTCCCATTTCTATGACACTAATACCACAATTGTATTTGATTTCTAACATGAACTTAAACTGCCAATATTCTCTATACCAATGGACTGTCAATAATATAAACACAAGTAACAAGATTCGATCGAAAAAAACTTCAAGAGATTCTAATGTAAATCTTTAATGTCAACATTTAAAATAATGTATAAGTCAGTTAACCCATGATGGATGAAATAAAACGTATAGCATTCACACTTTACTCAATGCATATATTTATATTTTAACAAATATTTTACCAATGCAATTTGTATATAGTTCATACTATATAGTTCATACTTGAACCTGAAGGAACATACAACGAATGACAGTATACATTGAAACTGTCTGTGTGGCTATCAAGAAAAATACTAGTAAGTGAAAACGTTAAATGGCGAGCATATAATACTTAAATGTACTACTATAGTATATTTACTATACATATATAATACATTTACATCGTTGAAAATTTACATATATTATATGCTCTTATCCAAAAGAGCAGATCTATCAGGACATGCAGCTGTATTCTTTATGCGATGTTCAGCAATCAATAATAAGACTACAACAACAATACGTTTTAAGCTTTTGGCGAATAAGGCAAGCACATTTTGAAAATATAACACTTTTATCAAGAAATGAAGTATGCAGTATGACACATATGCAGATCCAAGGGGGGAGGCGGACGCGGCGTAGACCCCCTAAAATCGCCAAAGTTAAGTAAATATCATTTGATGTTTCACACGCAACTAGATCTAAAAAATATTTAAACTCATGATTCTTCTTTTTCTTCTATATAGCATTTCTTCCGGCTATATCCATCCGTATTACGTATAAGCTATTCACTTTTAAGCATAATAAGAAAGTACTTTGATGAAAGAACATTAGGCGTGACATGCTCGAGAAGTGGTTGAAGAAGCCTTCAAAATCACTAAAATCGTGGAGCTTCCAGTGGGCTTGACCCCCCTGTGACAGACATATAATACTATTACTACTTCTCTTTAATTTAAACTTATCTAAAAATGCAAAGTATTTTTTGAAGTATATTATCATATAGAAAGAATACAACTTAGAGAGACAAACATATTTTAACGGATACAAGGAAACACCAGCGATAGAAGGACATAGAACAGAGAACCTTATCGGTATTAATTTATGAATTCATTTCATCTCTTGAATTGCTTCAAACTTTATTCAATGATTCTTGTATGATCGGAATTGTGCACATGCCTCCTTTTTTTATATCGTGCCTTATAATTGGATTCGTGCTAAATGTGATAAGTCTCTGTCACTGTTATCAAATACTGCACGTGTCCGGATTCTAATTAAGTTGATTTAGCGGTCAGAACGGAAATGCTTTTTGAAGAGGAATGGTCCAACAACAGAAAATATTTCTTAAATTGCGTTATAAATCACTAACACTTTAACGTTAAGGAATGTTCCAAACTATGTATTCAGTCAGCAGTCATTTTGCTGCGTATTTTCAACGAAGATAAATCTCTATTGATTTCGGGCGCACTGAGAAGTTCCCGATTGTATACTATAATCACTTCTATTTAATACAAGCGAAACAATTACATTTCAATTAACATGATACCTTTTTTAATTAAACAAGGCAAAAACAAAATATTGCCTGGGATTCTTATCTTCAATTGCGAGTAAATTTGCGTTAACCCCTTGTTTATAAAGTACAAGAAACGCAACTGCTCTTTTGTATTGATGGAATGTGTACTGCGTGCCCTTAGAACTGAGTTATTTTTTTGTCGAGGAGGGTTTTCGCGTCGGGTTATATAATGTTTCACTGAGCCGCCTGACGTAGTATAGAGCATTAAATTAATCATGCAAAAACACTTCCGCTAGATGAATATTTCATAAATATATTTTAAACTTTTTTAATATGTCAGATCCGTTCAAAATTATTCAATTCAACATAATATTCACTGTATGCATCAATATATTAATTATTACACTTGAAAATCTTAAATTTCTGGCATAACTTAAACGAAGCTTCATTGAGTTCGCATTTAAAGAATAGTTAATGAAATCGGGATGCATGATGAGGTATTAACATGACCAATTAAAACCAGCTATTGTGTTTCTTGTGTTTCTATTTATCTAACACACCTTCTTCTATATCCTTGTTCTTTATCTGCAAATGTATAAACTCATACAACTGATACATCTTAAATAACATGTCTGCTCTAGTGTGATTTTAATAATGAATTGGTTTATATATGTAACGTTCATGTTGCAGCAATACGAACATCGTTGACAGCGACCAAGTTCAACGATAGTTTGAATTGACTCTTCAAATGTGGAGACCACAGCATTAGTCATTTCTGTGTTCATTATATATTCCTGGTTTGTATACGAACGTGTTCACTTGCTTTTAGTAAAATACTAGCGGATGGAAAAATACGTTCTATCATGTTAATGTTTCTTAAGTTTCAGTATCATTTAAACAGATATAAATAACAAGTTTTGCTCACTGTATTAAATGAAAAAAAAACGGTTTGCAAGACGTTATTATGTCTATCTGGTAAAGATTTACATTTGCAATACGTGTTTCTGTAGATTTTGATACCCTTTGGAGGACAAAACTTTTTTGAAAAGCCATACTTTTAAATGTACGTAGCCAATTTATTTATTTGTTTGATGCTGATATATATATTGATGTTACAGGAACTCTAATCCCTGGAGCTAAAGTTGTCTCATGTTAATACTTACATATGGAATATGTTTAACTTTTAATTTTTTTTAAATGTGTATGGTCCTACCTTCAATTACTTACTTCACTTACTTTCATATATATAGAACAGGCTTTCTTTATATATGATTACCGTGTACAAAATCGTGAAAAACTCTCCTCATAGGTATTATAAAATACATGCGACCGAAATTGCACATATAGGTTGATGAAAACAATCCGCATTTCGTTTTTATAGAATACAACTATAATTTACAGTTCAATACATACTAAACGATTGTGTCAATATCGTACATATACAGATAATTAGAACATTTAACATACATGTATATATTGATATAATTTCTTTTCTACTCACAAAATATATACAAATTATGGTAAACATAAATAACAAAAAAAATGGAGTATGAGCTTTAGCGCAGAACTATGTCTACACACTGTATACATACGATTCCTTTTTTTTGTTTCGATGTATTTTATGTGAGTGCGCTTCCTTACCTAGAAAGTAATTATGGTTATGTCATTTCACTGTTCATCAGACCTCTACTTCACACATTTCAGCTTTAATAACCTGTTATGCAACCAGTATTTTCATTATTTCATAAAGAGAAATACGTTGTCACGAACAAATATCTATTCGCTGGCGCACACATCTTTTTTCACTTACGATATTTTATTCGTAAAACGGTTAAACAATAACATTCGGGCCAAAAATGAAAAGAAACTTTGTTAAAGGGACTGTCAACTGCGATTGACGAAAAAAGAACATTTTTAAATTACCGTATTTTTTACAATTATTAGTGTATATTGATTAAAATAACACGACTGGTATATTACATTACTTGGAAAAAGTTGTTAAGTTTTCATATTTTGAGTATATTTGGTAATACATTTTCTGGGTATGTCTACCAAGTAACTACCAGTTAACTTTACATAACGCAAGTAGATTGATCATCATCGTCACGTGGTAAACCCAGGAATGCAGATTATGCATGCGTAGTGAATTGTGTATATTTTATATATAAAATGATCAATCTACTTGCCTTACGTATAGTGTGTATATCGTTATGTCACCTATTTTCGCGATGTACTTTCGATTTTACATCGCGAAATTGTATTACCGAATATAGTGAAAATATTAACTTTTGTCAAGTAATGTATTATACCAGTCGTGATATTTTAATCAATATAAACTAATAATTGTAATCAAATACGGTATTTTAAAACTTTTCTTTTTTCGTCAATCGCGGTTGACCGTCCCTTTAAGGTTCGCATAAAACACTAACATTATTGTGTCAGTTGTAGTAAAGTATTAGTAAAGTTATTAAGATTTTTTAGTTAACTTGCACAAGAAGATTGTTACTGTATCATGGATCATTGAAAGAGTAACCAAACAGCTTTTTTAGTTCAATAAAATGCCACCGGCACAATAGCAGTTTATTCAGGTATGTCATGAGCTCAATGTTTCTGTTTCCCGCCAAACTTAAACATGTAGTGTATGTTACATTTAAAACACAATGCTACGAAAGCCAAAAAACAGCCACATGTTGCATGCGCCATATGTTCAACATACACGAATACAGAAACAAATCAAATCGCAATAATGTTTGCAATTGTTTATTCGTTTAACAAAGTTTCTATAAATATCGAAGACAACTTTTTAATAGGAAAATGTGACATCACGTAATCACTAAATTACAGATAAAGTTCAAAGAAGACATTATTTAAATCCTACAAACGAAGGACTCTCTTTCTTCCGCAAATATTGTCGGCGTACTTGAAATTGGCAGACACATTTAAAGCGAATCTAGCTTAGCTGTTTCTTGTGTTCGGGATGTCTTAATAAATCTGTGAAGTTCTTAATGTTCTTAACTGTATGCGGTTGCACACAAGTTCACTGTTAATATTTGTGAGTCTTCATTCAGATACACGTCATACTTATTTAAACACATGAACATTGCTTAAACTTAAAAATGTGTCTGATCATAAAAAAAAATGTTTTATTAAGTTATTCTATTAAATATTTTACTACGAATGAAAAAAAGTTTCTAAAATTAAAAAAAAATATCACGCAATATCCAAATAATATCGGTTAACTAAAGCTCTTGGCATGGTTCAAATTATGAAAGGAAAAAATGAATCATGTCATAAATAGTGTCTCTATTACATTCGCGCGAGATAAGTTTGACGTGATTTTGCGAAAGCCATCTTGTACGAACGAAAAAGCTATAATGTGCGAACTGAATAGCTTATATGTGCGTTCGAACACGATAGCTTACCAGTTACACAACGAAACAGGTAAGACTCAATTATTGAAAAATGGACCAATTTTCTTAGTGCACTAATCACAAAATAGTTTAAATTTCGACAAGTTTCATTTTCCAATAACATCGTTCGCATGCTGTAGATATTGCGTGTGCACGTCATAGCTATCGCATGATCGCTAAATACAAACAAATATGTCAAGTAGTACCTACTACCCGCAATCGAACTAACAGTTGCAAAGCACGGGAAAACGTCGATCTTGTATGTATGCTTCATGTCATAATAATAAATAGTCATAAATCATAAATACTTTGTAACTTTCAAATAGTAAACATAGTGCAAACTTATGAAAATGTATTTTAGTAATTGCAATATTGCTTGTAAAGCCTGTTGCCGATGATTAGTTATTATGGTCTAAAATATTGTTGATATATTTTGGCGCATGATAAAAACATTATCTCTTTTTGTTTAGAGTCATCAATCAACGTGAATTATAAGGAGTAGTTTTTCACGGTATTTTTATCAACCACGGAACAGGTAAGCCTCTCTGTTCTTGTATGCATGGGTCTATCTATAATGGAACGCCTCGCATGTTTCCTGTTGACGTTTGATTTATTGGCTATTTACCCTCTCAAGAAGAACAAATTGTATAAGGCAGATAACCTTACAATATGTTTGTCGTAGTCATCTTCATGTTTTAATTTACACATTTCATTTTTGGCAAACCTTTTTGTTAAGGTCTATTTCTTAGAAACCATCAAAGGTATATGTTTCAAATGTGGTATACACGTTAAATACATATTAGAGGAACACATTTCATAAGGGTTGAAAACTCTTAATTGAATTTTGTCTCCGTTAATACCCTTCAAAAACTTGGAAATTTTATTGTTGATTTACCTTTGTGTAATGACAAACACAGCATTTCATCATACAAGCACACCATAATTTTACTAACAAATATCACACTATGACAAACACACAGAAGGCTTGGATCAGCACTCAGCATATCATAACATAACATCACAAACATAAAGCATACCATCATATACACACACTATACCAACACAAACAAACAGCATACAGTACAAAAAACTCATCATATTGTCACACAAACACGGCATAATATGACAAACCCACGGTGTACCATGGCAAACACTCATCATATTGTCACATAAACACGGCATAATATGACAAACCCACAGTGTACCATGGCAAACACTCATCATACTATGATACACAAACAGCGTACCATCAAACACGCATAGCATACCATAACAGCGCCCATAATACACAGCGTACCATCAAACATCCATAGCATACCATAACAACGCCCATAATAAACAGCGTACCATCAAACACGCATAGCATACCATAACAACGCCCATAATTATATCACAAAACAGCATAGCACAAAACTCACACAGCAGACTATGGAAACACACAGCACAGTATACCATTACAAACACATAGCATATCATCAAACACACACACTATTCCAAACACGCAGCATACTATGGCAAGCACACAGCATTCTATTTAAGCACACATGATATGATTTTAACCTACATCATTTCAATAAAACAGACGATATATCAATAATCAACAGAATACGTTCTATAATTAATAACGTTGTATTATAGTAATTTTCTGTTTACAATTAAAGGAATGTGTTTTTGTTATTTTCTGTTTAAAATTAAAGGGAAAAAAATAATGTAGTCGTTATTTGAGGAAAAAACTAAAACGTGCCCTCGTATGATTAGGTTTTATTTACATTTGAAAACGTGTTTTGCATAACCGTTTCTGGCTGTTTATGTAACCTTCACATGCCCCAAGTGTTTGTTTCAAACCTTGATTGTATCCTTATTCGTGATTTAATATACTTACATTTATGCGATATATGACTCAATTTGCCATTCATGTATAGTTTCTGGCTTTATAAAGTTTTCTTACATCCTAACGAAATTGCTTCATCTACAAGTCATATTTAGATATCTACAAGTCATAGTCAGATATTTCTAATCAAAATATCATTAAAATGACAATGCAAAGCAGACATTTGTTTCAGACATGACATTTTTATCAGAAGTAAATCTACACGTTGCAGAAGAGATAAATGAAAATTGTGGACATAACGTAGAGCAAATACTTATATATCCAATCATCTGGTTGTGTCCATACAGACCCGTACAATACTTTAAGTCGAAAGCAATACAAACAAAGTCAAGTGATGTCGTTATTATGACTGGTACCGCGGCATTATCATTTAGCAGATCTGATTACAAAATGGAAAATACGAATAAGTTGTTGTATGTAATGTGATTGTTTTTCTGTGTTATTCTTGTTTCAGCCATTTCGTAAATGATGTGAATATATTTATATCACGTCTTGTGTATGTATAAATCGAGAAACATAATTTACATTATTTAATTTATTATCATGTATATATGTTGTAAGCATGACTTCCATTACTACAGAATTTTGATTTATTTAAAAGATACATAATCAGAAAATAAATAAAAAAACGGTTGGTTGGGTGAAATAGACGTTATTAATTTACATATAACAATGTTATAATTATTTCTAAAAGTTTTAGTAAATTTATCTCAATTATACGGTCAATCAGTCGGAGATGTGTTTTAAAAAATTACGAATATACATTAAAGACAAAGACGAAAACGACAGCTTTTCCTTTGAACACACAAAGCGCCAATAGGTTGTACGTTTTTGTTTTGTTGCTATTAAACAGCTATATAATGTTGTCATGGTACTTTTAATCTCACCTTTTAATGTGTTTTCAAATACATGTGTTACACGTGTGTTGAGATTCTGACAACATTTCAATACATGTTTCAGAAGAGGTATCACAACAAGACAAATCATTCAAGGTTTTATAACAAAACATCCTTTAAAATCAAGAACTTAAATAAAAACAACTGCATACGTTCCTACCTATCTGTGCCTATTGACCAACTGGTTTGCAAAACATTTCTTTAATCATATATTGTCCTCCTTTTCCCCCATACCTTGCAATGGTTACATGCCGTTAAAGACAGATTCCATCGATTTGATACATTTTTGTAATTTTCTGAAAACACCAAATACAGAATTAAATTTGTAATTAGTTAGTGCTAATATACTCGCAAATTATATAACGCTATGACCAGAAAACATTAATCTTCCTTTTATTGATATATGATGAAGATAACTGACAAGAGTGTATTCCTTATGAAGAAAGCAATTAGTCATAAAATAACATTTTAGATCCTTAAATGAGAAAATTGATAATTTAACATGGAACACTAAGTACGAAAACAAAAATTACGCGTTTTGCTTTTAAATCACGATATTGATTATAAGCTGAGGTCGGTGCTAAAAAAACGTCCCGTTTGTCAAAAGCAAAACAAACTGATCGGATGGTAATATTTATTTACATGCTGTTCTTTATTGATCCCGTCAATCCGTTCTGTTAATTTGATTATGGCTGCCTAATTTGATTCATAACCTTCGTCGTGATTTTACAATTTGCTTTAAAATAAATAAACTGTCATACGATAGCTTAACATCTTCATTTCTTATTAACTGGTCGATACAAAACATTGCAGATCTTTATGAGCCCAAGATTTATTAACTATGATAAAGAACGCCTCGAAAGCTGCAAAACCTTTAAATAATACTTGTGCCGTATCAACCGAGTTGAAATGGTTATTTGTGTGGTTGTTCTTACCATCCGTTCACAAATTTGCAATATAACTAAACTAAACATTATTCAATTTTTTTCAAGGAATGTGTCGTCTTTAGAAACCAAAACCAAATTGCCTGGCCTAAAAATTCTTCACCGCACAAATTCTTTGTATTATCATCCCAAGATCCTTAAATTGACAGTGCGTTATATACGTATTGTTTTAAAGCAAGCCTTTTTTAGAGAAGCAAATCAACAAGGTGCACTAACACGACATGACATATGTGGGCATTAGGTATGACTATGACTTATACATCAAACAATAAATGGTAATGGTCATCGTTCTTTTAACACGTACCAGGTGCATTATCAACCAGATCATCTGATGGAAATAGAAAAAGATAAAAGAATTATGAATGGAGACATTGTTTGTTGCGAAACTTCTGTATTGTCTTTGTTTACAGCCAGATTGAACATATGATATAAACATAAGAGTGACTTTTAGTAAACAATGTATAGTATAAGCCACTAACCTATTAAATAATCTACAAACTTGCTATTAAATGTGAATGCCAATTGCACGAAGAGTTGGCATCGGCAAACATCTATAAGAGAGAACTAGCAAACATTGTTGTGGTATGTTCGCATGCGTTTTCTCAAGCTAAACATGTCGTTGAGTCACGAAGCCTACCTCATTCTGAAAGCCAAATTTATTAGCTGGTAAATTCCCATCTTCTTCATGTGAATTGTTTGTTCAGCAAACAACTTGTTTTCGAAACGATTTTCGTTCGTGAATATATTTCCGGTAAAACACTTGATGTAAACGGGCTTTTGATTAGTTTACTTTACTTTTAATCATCTTTACTTCCTCCAGTACATCTAGTGGGTCTTGTAATCCTTTAAGTTTAAAACCCAGCAAAGTTCGTGATACATTCTATTCAATTTTTCCTTGATTTATGAATCTAGTTAATGGGTACAGTAACTTTCTGACGGACATGTACATAAGCAGCTTGTATGTATATCCAATCATGAATAACCCTCGACGAAGACAAATAGTTTATGATATCCAGTTAACAGAGTTCATGTCATTTTTTTCTTCTGGTCATGTGAACGTAGTGTTCAATTCACATAATACATTATATTAAAGCCAAAATCGAGTGTGTTGTCTTTTAGTTGAAAGCTTCAATCATATCTTACCTGAATCATCTACATGCAGGATTTAGCGATTTCAGCGGCCGAGGTCTCTCAGGATAGTCTCTATGCTTTATGTTGCAAACTTTTGTTTTATTTCATAGAACTACATTCATTTTTTCAATGGTTAATTCTAAGGGCAGTTTCAAGTGTAGTTCCCATACTTAATGTAAGGACAGGATTGGGATGATGTGTACACGATTATATCTCAAACATACAACGATGTGCTATATTATAATTAAGGTTTGCTTACTTTTTGCATGCTTCCAAATACGATCTAAATTAAATAGTATTAAATCCATACATATTTGACAATAAGCAGCATCAGTACAAACAATGACAACAAAGAGATGGCATATATCGGTATCTCTATGTAAACAAGTCTTCGTGCACACGTGTCGGGCTTGCATATGGTTTCCATGAAAACGTTTCAGTTCTTCGAAATTGTCTTTTAAGAGAAAAGACCAGAAAGGTGCACGGAAAATGAAATTGAATAAAATCTTAAAAGTGTATAACGCATTTGCGTATAAAATAATGAATATATCAATAATAATCGATAATTGAATCCACAATGCGCAAGTTAATAAGCAGAACGTTGGAAATGCTTATGGAAGTGCCTGTTTGGATTCATGTTTTATACAAAACCACACACTTCGAATGTGAATGTTTATCCATGTTAAAATCTGTTTAACCATTCTTTGCGTTTAACAACGTGTGTTTTTATATTTTTCTTTTTTTTTCTGTTTATTTAGTGTCATCGTGTACACTAAAATTCCCATAGAACTATAATATAAGACAATTGAACGTTCGCAAAAAAATAAGATTAAAATGGAAGATATTGTTCACATTTCTATTTACAACATAACAGATTTAACGATGTTTCCATTAATGTGTGTTTAAACGGATCTTGTGACAAGCAATATTACTGATCTTTTGTCTATTTACTAAACGTCATCTTCGAGAATAGACATTATCGTCAAATTCAAAACTCAAAGTAAATGCCTGCAAAATAAAAGATTTGCTATATTCATATAAATTATATGTGTAAAAGTGTGATTCATTAGTTAATAATAACGATATTGTAAAAGCAATAAATATGCAAAAAAAAATACGTTTTACCATCAATTACACTTATTTTCTTGGCATTATAAATGAGTTTTTTTCCATTTACAGATATATAATAAGGTGAATATTTATATTCTGATTACTAGGCTTGAAACAGTGTTTTGTTGCGTAGCAGCGTTTTTTGTTAACAGCATTTTTAGTATTTTGCGCATACATAATTCCATAACAGTATTAATTTGTAATCTGGATTAACACTTGACCTATAGTGAGATTTAAATACAAAAAAGTAAACAAGAATTCCGCGGTCGGAGACATATTAGGACTTTGAACTTTGAAATTCACATCATATATATAATGTTTACTATCACTAAGCACTATTTTGAAATAATCAATCGAATCGTAGTCATAACACTATGTTCTTAAGCGAGTGTCTAAATTACTCGGATGTTCATATTTAAAGAGTATAACAACACTTTCTCGAAAATAAGGCAACACATCACCTAATTTTCTTTTATACCTAATGGTCAAATATGACATTTCTGCAATGAAATAACAGCAGTGAAAATAAACAGATTATTATTGTCACAGGTGAAACGTTTCTATTTTTAAATTACAATATCAAGATTTTTATGATCAGGAGTGAATTAAAATCGGTATTCCATCAAATCCAACAAATTTGCTTTTAATTTTATGTTTTGTTTTCACCGTTTATTGACAATGTAAAATAGTTTAATGGGATAAATTCGCTGGAATAGTGACGTCATTTTTCGACGATGGGTATTGAAATGTTTTGAGGAACGCAACGGGAGATAGGGTATTTTTTCAGCTAAAGAGCTAAAGAAACACAGCTGTTTATTATTTTCTTGAAAAAGGGTGCATAAAAGAAACAGACAATGTGTTCATATCAGTGTAAGATCGTTTGTTGTTTCACTCATAATCATAGAAAAAATAATATGTTCACTCGTGGCTGTGCAACTCGTGAAAATATATTTTCTATGATCACTCGTGAAATAGCAAACGATCATACACTGACATGAACAAATAATCTCTAAATATTACATTCAGTATGTAATGTAATTGTCGTTAAAACAATAACACTTTTCCGTTTTTTTTCTATCTTTTTCAAAAACAATACACATATCTTAAAAAATGTTAGTAGTGGGCGCGTGCTGCTTCTTCTCGATAGAAACATTTAGCAGTAGGACGTTAATAACGAATGTTATTTTCTGCAATACATGATCTGTTAATTACTGGAAATGGTATTAAGGGAAGGACTTAAATATCTCACCTAAGATTACTTAATTAACAAACCATCAATGTCCTTTATAGATGTCGTGTTATTAACAAATCAAGCACTAAATAGCACAATTTCTGAAACTATAATTTATAAAAGTCGATTCGTAATTCTTCTGATATCTAATCTACCCTGGCCAACGTTGTCTACTATTGACAATTGACATGTACAAATTGGGTTGTAGTTTTGTTTCAAACAAATAAACACTAATAAATTGATGATATGATCAAACACTGAAGTCATCACATAATACTTAATTATTATGTATAACTTATTTCATGTAACCATCCTGGTATATGTAGTCGCTCATTAAATGAGACTCTTCAACAGTTCCAAAAAATAAGCTCTCACAAGCATACGCTTCTGATAAGTTTTTGCGTAGTTCCACTTTGTTCTTTTACAACGTGCCAATTTGGAAATCACATTTACACACTAGTATCTGTCCGATAATTACTTTCATTTTAGACTTGTTCGTCGTTAAATGTAATACAGAACTCTTATTTCTGGAAAAAACATTCATAAACTTAAATATTATTTATGTTTAATGAAGCAAACGATTCCCTCTCAAAACGACCTAGAAAGATGTGTGTCTTGGTAATTTGTATTGCACGTTTTTCCACACACATAATTGCTAGGGTACAGAATCATGTTGGCTTTGAAAGATTGTGTGACCTTCAATAAGAGCGTGAAACGTTGTATTTGATGTTCAAACGTAGGGTCTGACTCATCGAAATGGCACGTAATAGAATTGTTTTGGCAATCGCGACTCCCCTAACCATTATGTTAATGATCTTCAAGCATAAACCGAATTGATTCGTTCTTGGGTAATTTCATTTTAAAATCATGATCATTTAATGTAATTGAATAAATAAGAAGAAAACGGACAACCATGTTTTAGCTTCACTTGATTTAGAATTTAATAGTACGTTTAAATTTAAAATCATTGATATTTTCCTGACGTGTTCAATACCTTAGCTTACGTAGAACTAAACATGTTTGAATCTTATAAAGTAAACTTCTAAATAAACTAGAACAATCGCGATTAACCGACCTGCTCCATACATTCATATTTTGGTATTTTTAGGAATAAGCAAACGAAGTAAGCTTTAATCTCGATGCAAATTAAATCAGGCGCTGAAGGCACTGAAGTCGTTTGCTATTGCATAATCTTAGACGCAACTCAGTTAAAAAAAGTTATAGCTTTTAATATCGCAAGTTTGAAATGAACACAACCAATTCAAATTAATAAAGAGTGTGTTTTTAAAGCACAGGTCGAAATGTGTGTGCACTATTTATCCTCATATTTAGGTTATAGAGATACTTTTAACAAAATAACAACAATATGTCTCTTTTTTCACAATTGGACAATATGTCTCTCTTTTTTTCACAATTGGTTGCTGCACTGGCAACCATCCTTAGAATTTTGATCTCCTTTTTAAAGAATAGCAAGCCTATAATCATGTACATGTTGTTTTATATGTAACGAATACTTGGTCTACTTTCTTTAAATTAATGAGCAACAATTTTGCCCACATGACATACCTTTAATGCAGCGTTAAGCCCCGTTGTCCCAATATGTACCGAGTTCAATGATAAACGGGCCAATGTCGTCGCACAAGCTGCTATAAACACTAGACTGGCCAATATCGTCGCACAAGCTCTTAAACCTTTTGTTTACATACAAGCTTTCCGCTGCAGTGTACCAGTGGTGAAGTATAAACAGGCTGTTGTTATCGATCCTAGCGTAGCTAACAGCAGACTGACTTGCAGTTATCGTTTCTAGCGTAGCTAAAGCAGACTGACTTGCCAAAGTGCCTCTCTACATAAGTTGTGAGCTAACGCTCACAACTAACTCGCTACATATTCAATTAATAAATGTACGAGCAGTTTGATGAAAGTCAATATGACGCCTTACTGTTTTAATTATTAGTTCATGAATCCTTCAGCATAAACCATGATGGTATTATCCGGGGACACTTCTTTAACAACATATATAACAAGCTCATAACAACATATATAACAAGCCCATAACAACATATATAACAAGCCCATTTATTGAACTGCTATCCAAAAAAATAAAAATAACCATTATGAAAAGGTACGTTTATGTATGGTAGAGTCCTTACGCAATTCAATTATTTTATTTAAATGTGTAACATTTGACCACATAGTGTGACCTCGACAATAGAGACTGAATGTAGACGGTTACACACAGTAAGATAAAGGAGAGAAAAAAGAAGACTTAATGTAGACTGTTACATACAGTAAGATAAAGGAGAACAAATAAAAAAAGTTCCATACAGAATATCCTGTTTGGTGACAAGTGAAGCAATTGCTTAACTATGAATAATTCATAAAATTTTCTATTTATTACCTTAACCTTGCCTGTAGATTTATAGGTCTTGCGGGTGACTCAGCCCCAGATGATTGACATGACTAACGCGATAAGTGTCATTGCTTTGGCACATATGTTAATGGATATACACCTTAGCAAGGATAACCCCTGTATAAAAAAGGCCTTTCAAAGTCCAAAAGGGCCAAAACTCCGTTATTTACAAATGGTTTTGCGTGCATCATTATCGATGTATGCACTCATACGAAGTTGTAATGTAACAAAAATCGTTCTTATTTTGAGGCAACAAGGCCCGTTACCCCGTTCTTTACGAATTGATCATGACGTCATTTGACGTGCAACCTACTCTTTATGAATATATACCTCCATACCAAGTTTCAATAAAATCGACAAAAGAAGTTCCAAGATATTGCTCCAGACGCAGACGCGTTCATGACGTACATAAGGACGGACTTCAAAGCATATATTTAAGGTCATACGATTATCAATGATCTTACACTGATTTAAGATGCTTATCAATCGCTTTAATGACGAGTGGGCCTGTTGGTCAGAAAGGTTAAAAACAACTGAAATGTCACAATTTTACTTTTCTTATGTCTGCAACTAGTTCATAGTCAACAATTCTACTAATGGTTTACTGCCATTCATCCACCTTACTCTGAATAATTTGCGCTACTAACTGCAGTATTTCTTTCTCGCGGGAAGGCGAATAATGTTGATAGATAATCATGCTCCTGATTTAAAAACGCTGGTGCTTTTCAATACATATTTTGATGGAAGAGCATGCAAGCGAAGTGTTGTTTTGTATGAGTTTTGTCGATATGAAACGTTCTGATGTCAAAAATTTAATGTTGCTTAAGGAATTTGACTGCAATTCAAAAAACATTACAATATAATATGAAGTAGTGTAACCATCCGCTATTATATTACTTATTGCAAGGTAATACATGCCTTAAAGGGATCTTTTCACGCTTTGGTAAATTGACAAAATTGAAAAAAGTTGTTTCAGATTCGCAAATTTTCGTTTTAGTTATGATATTTGTGAGGAAACAGTAATACTGAACATTTACCATGCTCTAATATAGCCATTATATGCATCTTTTAACGATTTTAAAATCTAAAAATTATAAAGCGTTGCAACGCGAAACGATTGAATAATTTGGAGAGTTCTGTTTTTGTCGTTAAATTTTGTGCAACTACGAAGATTGCTTATATAACGTATAAAATACGTCAAGGGTGTGTATTCGGCGAAATAGCTCAGTAGGCTAGAGCGTTTTTACTTCAGGACTCTGGCAGGACTCCAGGGGTCACTAGTTCGAAACCTGCTCCGGGCAATGATCTTTTCCTTTTTTAATTTTATTCTTGATTTTTTACTGCAGCTTTTACGATCCAATGTTTACATTTATCAATATAAAGCATTTAATGAATAAGTTAAAAAATGCCAAAATCTGTGAAAAGGCCCCTTTAACAATACAGGGTCATAATATAAATATATAAAAGGTTAATTATGTGGTCTCCGCACTTGAAAAGTTATTGCAAAGAAATGATGGTTGCAAACCTTTTAAAGAGATTGACAGATTAAGTCTTGAACACAAAAACATGCTTGTTTATCAAACATTATGAGTGGTATAAAATGCATAATTATCATAAATATTGTAAGACCGTAGTTTAACATTAAAACGATCTAACTCATCTGTACCAATACAGACAGTAATCTAACGAGAACCATTTCGCTAATTGTTTCTAAAATAACATGTAGACTAGTGTTCGGACTATGTGATTATTTGTCAAACAACATATTTTTCTGTAAAGGTGCGACCGATATCGACGCTGGTGTTTAATATGAGTTCGTGCATAAAGTCGTGAACTCTTGATCATTAAACCATTTTATCATACTCTTGCTTCGGTTTTAACATCAGCAGCAGTTGTCGAGTCTTGTCTTGTTAGATTTGCGATTTGCATATTCAAAACGTACAGATTAATGATGACAAATAACCACCAACTCAGTGACGTGTAAAGTCCGCAGAAAGAAAGAGCCTGTAATTTTGCAATAGATTTTTATGAACACGTCCATACAAAAATAAAACATAAAAAAATGTTAAAGATGTTATAATGACAGGCGCATTTATTTAATTAACGTGTGTAACATGCTTAATGATTAAATAAAAAAAAACTTTGTATTTTTTATTGTATGTTTTTATTGTTTGCATTTAAAGTATATAGTTATGGTATTGCACAAAACATAATTTTTTTTTATAGAAATTATACAGTTTGTGAACAATGTAAATACATTTTTGCATGCACGTAAAAGAATGCTTCTATGATGTACTTACACATTTCATTTCATGACCCAAAAAGCATGCAGCACAAATCTGAATTCTCTTTTTAGCCATTTATTTTGTTTCATGCTATTTTCATTATGTGTAATACCTTGATTCGTGAACTCTTAACAAGCTGTCTAACTTGTGTTATCGTACGATTGCAAATGTAGTACCTTCGGAGCATTAAACGAAAAGTTCCTTTAAAAACATGTATTATATTACAAAAACAATAATTTAAATGAGTTCTGTTGCACAAAATAAAAAATAAACTGCCTGAATATAGGAAACAGTCTGTAAAAATACATACGTGTATTCATATCTTACCTTAAGTATTTATGGCTAAAGTGGTTTATTCAATATACAAAAAGTGTGATATGAGCGTGAGGACTTTTGGAGATGCTTCACTTTTCAATGATAGATAGTAAAAATGACAACGTCATGCGTCTTGAACAACCAAGACCGTAACAATTAAATACTTAAACTTGTGCAACGTCATTTCTTTTTAAATGCGTCCTTAATAGTTGCCGAGTTATTTCACTTTCTGTTTTGAACTGGCTATGTGAAACCTGAAAGCATATACATAAATATCTTTAATTAATGTTTGTAACCATTTTAACCTTCTTGCATAAGACTTTTCATAGTTCTATCACATCTGTTTAAGTCCAAACGCAATTGGTAACATAAATGGTTACGCGACACATTCAACATTTTGTTCCTCGAGTGTTCGATCCGATTAGCTAATGGGAATTCAATATAACGAATTAGTTTAGTGTTGTTAAGACCAGATATAGACAATCCCCAAACACAAATCATAAGTCAGCATTATGCAAACACTAAGACGCGTTTATAAAGCTGTATTATACAATTATATTGTGCATTTGTAACATCTTTGAACAAGTTTCTTCGACCATATTGTCAGGTCCTAAATCGATCATTAAAAATTTTTGTACATGTGTATGTTCATTGTTCGTTGTTAGTGTTAGAGATTTGAAAATAATGTTTATGTCACTGTAATTGAAAGCTTTTTTAGAAGTTGATTTCCTGTTGCTTACATAAGTGCAGTCTGGGTAGTTTACACTCAGAATAGTATTCATAGTCATATGAAATAATTTCCTTAAAACTCATAATCAACCAATATTATCTAATAAAAAGGTAATGATCGTTTTTATCAATGATTTATTTAGTTAAGTGATATTTATTTGACTTTTGTTTAATTCTAATATTGTCAGAAATATCATTTTAAGACGAGTGACATTTCCGCTCCAATTCTATTGTGCGCTCTTGTGCGCTTTATTGAGCGTTTCTTGTGCGCCTTTTGTCCACTTTTCATATGTGCGCGTGTATGTTAATTTTGCACAATGTCATGCGTGCGCTTCTGCAGAGTATAAAAGGCACTAAAAATTCCCATTTGAGTACTCTGAACTTTGATTTCCTAGGTGTGAAACATATTTTATTTATTTAATTATAACAAATAAATTTCATTCAAATTATAGATATGGGCTATTTAAATTTAGGCTTAATGAATGAATTTAATTGTTTAAGGTCATATTAAATAGAAA
The DNA here is from genome assembly GCF_020536995.1 of Dreissena polymorpha. Lineage (NCBI taxonomy): Eukaryota > Metazoa > Mollusca > Bivalvia > Myida > Dreissenidae > Dreissena > Dreissena polymorpha. The sequence goes on from NC_068356.1 coordinate 87,856,253, forward strand.
GAGCCAATACTTACTGTACTAGCTGAATTTAAATATTTTTACAATTCTCTGATGAATTACTTATTATTTGTATGGTATTCATATATTGAAAGTTGTTATTTATTTATTAATTAATTAATACATTGTGGAGATTTAATACATCTTGAGATTACATTTTCTTGTAATATCAAAAAGAACAAGGGTCAAACAGTTTTATTTAGTCTCATGTTAATCAGAGCTTATTTTTGTTCCATGTCAAAGTGAAAATTTGCATCAACAGGCGTAGTAAAGAAACCTGACAGAATTAAATTGTACAAAAATCACAGCTACCGCTCGGCTCGTGACAATATGTTTCGAAATTGTTTTGGATCGATGATCATTTTCAATGGACTATATTGCAATAAAGGAGTTCTAGTTACACTTTGTGCAAATAAGCGAGCGTTTTCGCAACCCTATTCAATGCGTTTATGCAAGTAAACGAAATGCTCTGGTCGTCATGACAAACGTCCGATTTCATTGACAGGCTTCAGATTCAACCAGTCTACATATGCCTAAATACGTGTATATCAAAACATCTGAAAGATTCAGATGTGTCCATTTTCGATTTCGCAATTCAATATTGGTTGTAAAGATTCTTGTGTCAGAGAATATTACTTTTCTCTCATTAGAAGCTCGGAATTAGAATGTGCAAATACACATTATCAAGTACCAATATACAATAAGAAGTAATAGTTGCTAAGTGGCTGAACGTTTTACTGACTAGAAATGAACCTTAATTTCAAACACAAATTTATGCAATAAACATGTAAGGTTAATCAAGTTATATTATTTATATGGATGCTAATATCTACCAATAAATAAAGAATCGTGCTATCGAAAGTTTTGTCGACGCTTATAGACCCCAAAACTTAAGTCTCGTGACGATGTCGTCGGTTGATAAATAATGGCGGTCAATAAACTATTTTTTCTTCTGAGCCGTCGTGTATTGACTTAAAAAAAAGTATATAACATCAAATGAGATAAACTTTGTATAATCAAATAATACTGCATTCTCTATTAAAAATATTTAATCAGTTCTATCGAGATAAATAAAAATCACTGTTTATCCGACGTTTGTCAAGAGTTGGAAAACTGATCGTATGGTTTTCACTATTCACATACTAAATATATTTAAATCTAGTCAAGCGGTTCTTTGTATTTGTTTATGAATGCACAACGTACGTCGCGGTCTTATAAGTACGTGTTTTAAAATAAATAAAACCACCAATCGTTTGCTGTTATTCTACATTTCTCAAACACAAGGTTGATCTTGATGTGACCAGGTTTAATTAACAGCGGTAATGGGGATCTTCATAACGCCTTACAATGCATACATTTAATTATGCTGTCATTGTGGTGTCTTTTGAAGAACTATATCATGTGTAATCGTGTTGTTGTTGTTGGTAATTATTCGTTCATACATTTGCAATAAAATAAACTAAATATTCATCCATATTTAAGCAATGTGTCGTCTTGAGAATTCAAAACGAAATGGCAAAGTCTACAGGTAATATTCGCACATATGTCATCAACAGATCGTTTAACTGACACTGCGTTGCAGACGCATTATTCAGAGCAGGTTATTTTTGAAAGAAACACCTGTAAAGTTGCAGACGAACGTAGTGCCAAATATATACAGTTGTGGCTAAAACTTTTATATGAACATCCCTGATTAGCATCGGTCCATTAAAGTAACAGTACACAACTATGAATGGAGATGTTGTTGTTGGTGCCTTTATTTGTCAAATATAATTGAATGCAGTCTACCACGTGCTTATCGCATTTGCGTCATGTATGTGTGTGTATATGTAGCTCTTGTCTATTTTCTAAACGTCACGTACTAGGTTTAAAACTGTTATATTGTTTCATAGTAGCGTTCTTGTGTTAACAACGTTTTGTAGTATAGAGCGTACATAATTCCATAACAGCATTAATTTGTCATCTCAATCAACAATTAGCTATTATGAGATTTATAAAGGCTAAGCAAACGCTCTTCGTCTGTATCAAAATAACGTAATCACATACATACGCATCTGATAAGTGTTAACGTAGTTCCACTTTGTTCTTCTAAAACATGTCAATGTTTATACTGAGTCCGCTCATTACCTTAATTAAAGCTTTTTTAATCGGCATAATATATAATATATAATACATAACTCTAATGTCTGGAAAACAAGTCATTTTCCAACAGCTTGTGTTTAATTACATATTATTTATGTTTTAACAACAAGGCGAACGATTCTCGTTTGAAACGACCCAGAATATTTTTTGGCTTAACATTAATTGTAATTTGTATTGCATGTTTTCCACACAAAACAATGTTGCTAGGGCGAAGAATGATGTTGTCTTTGGGAGATTGTGTGATCTGCAACAATAAGCGTTGCAAGTCGTATTTGATGATCAAACGTCTGTTAGGACCGATGGAAATGACACGTTATTTCTAAAATGACAATATCCAAACCATTATGTTAAGGATCTTAAAACATAAACCGAACTGATACGTTCTTGGGTAGTACTAATTTTAGATAATGTTCATTTAATGATATTAAATTAGAAAGTAATATTTATTTATGGATGTTTTGGTTCGCAAATAAGACGGGAATTGGCATGTTTACAATGCATGTGACAGTTGCTTATCTCTAACAAGTGCTTTTGTCCTTATCCAATGCCTAACACATCACATAGTTAGTATCTTGCATTTGCTGAAAGTATTTTCTTCGTGTATAAAGGTTTCATCTTTGGTACCAATATGGCAGAAGCGAACACAGATGTGTTTTCAAAAATTAACAGCACTGGTCACTAAATTAGGCAAAGGTAGCGAGGCATACATTTTATAATAATGCGCATTGGCTATTGAAATATATTGCAGGTATAGTGAGGAACACGAACAACCACGTTTCTGCTTCAGTTGTTGTTTTTATGTTTTATTTTATTTGTTTGAAGTATTGTCTTATCAGAATTGCATAATACGTTTGACGATTAAAATAATTGATATTTTCTTGACGTTGTCAAAAGCTTAGTACTGGTAGACTTAACAAGTTTGAATCTCATAAAGTAACCATTCAATTAAACTAGTACACTCAATATTCAATATCAATGCGCGATAAACCAACATGCTCCATACATTCGCTCTGGTACTTATAGGCAAACAAAGCATGCTGTATTCAAAGTGCAGCTAGCTATATATACAATTAAAACATCAATCAATTAATCAATTCAACAGTAAACAGCATATTAAATGATGCAAATACGACCCCTTGCTATTTATTGATTAGTTTATGGACCCTTCACCACGAACCAAGTAGGTATTATCTGGAAACACTACTAAAAACATGAATAAAAAGCCTATTCATTGAACTATTATGCAGATACATAAATTGTTTTTTGTATAGGTGCAAATCCCTTGATTGATGGTAGAGCTCTAACACAATAAAACTTATTCCATTACAATTTATAGCATATAACCACCGTGCGTTGCAATTACCTTGACCCTATATACATGAGCGTTGACTGTATCACTCTGCCAAATTAAGGAGAATAATTACCTCTAGAGGTATAAGTCTTACCGGCAACAAATGTGATAAGTCTGATGGCTGTGGCTTATATATCATTGGGGATACAGCTTATCCAGAAAAATATCCTTGAAATGGGCGTTTATCAGCCAAAAACAAGATTCACATCTAATCAATATATATATATATATATATATATATATATATATATATATATATATATATATATATATATATATATATATATATGCTATAGTCTGGTTGAGGAGTCGTGGGTAATTTTCATAAATTTGTTACATTACAAATATTTTATAAATATATGACCATGAATCATTATGAAAATAATAATTAACCTTTCTTCTTTAAGATTTGATGCTTTTTTCCAAATGTTTATCGTCTTTTATCATCAAAATAATCGACTGTGTTGATAGTGTCAAATTACCATCATGAAAATAAGCTTCCGGTTAATTCGTGGGTTCTGATTGGCTGCCAGAATTTCAAGATTTGCATACTATAAATAGCCTTTAAACTGACCTTGCAGGACAGGTTAATTTCTGGTGAAAAAATGTCAACAGACGATGTGGCATGGTAAATACTTCTAAATAAACGATTTTGTGTAACTTTGAAACACTATATGAACAATACATAAATGGGGAAATATTTCATACCGACCTATCAAGTTATGATGAATTACACTATTTACTTGTTTTTGACGCATTTTTGATCGGAAAAAATGGTGACCGTGTCAAAACATTTTTCCGTAACGAACTGCATCATGTGCGAACATTCTATTGCGAGATTTCAGGCGATTTCTATACCCACGAATCAAACAGAACCCACGACTCAACCAGTAACAACCATATATATATATATATATATATATATATATATATATATATATATATATATATATATATATTGTGGCGTCCGTCAGGATGGGTTTATTCGTTTTCTTTGTGAGTTATATTCTTACAACAAGACTGGCGGCAGTTTAAATAATATATTTATTTAGTAGGTTTAATATGTTATTGCAAAATTAGGCAAGTTTGGTGGACACTTTCTCGGAAATACGTTACAAGTTATTTTTAGTTACCCAAGATGTTTTTACTCACTTTACTGCCCAGACAAGTGGAGCTACCAAGATGGAAGTTGTGCTGTCAAATTCAAATTCTAGCGCCCTTATATACTTTCTGGAAAGTGCCCACGTGACCTTAACTGACCAATGACCATATGACAGCCTGCCAGCATAATAACAATAAACCAATAGGATTCTGACAGCTCGGGAATCATCCAATCAGAATCCGTCAGCCTGAGCTGTCAGAATCCACAATGATGCTGGCAAATTCTGTGTCATAGCGGCCATGACAGGTCAGATTTATGCATACATTTACATAATAATGCATAAATATGGCTTGTCAATAAACAACAGGATCGAAATGGAAACAATACACATAATACTAATAGTTCTGTTAGTGCAGTTAATAATTCGTGGTATTACGGAATAAGTCATGGAAATGAAATGGATTATTGTGTTAAAATGATGTAAACAATGGACATTGCAAGCCTTACACGAATAACAAGGTAAGTGCAATTATCATCATCATCATCATAATCATTAGTAGTATAACTTTGGAAACTGCATTCCACGTAAGTATAACAGTAAACAATAAAGCATTTAAGCATATAATGGGTGTGGGGGTGGGTCATTACAATCGCCCCACCTTTCTAAAATTAAAATTCTCCTGAATTTTGATAGCTCAAAAGCAAACGTCATGTGGTAGTTATCACATAAAATATACTGCAATTCAAACTTATTATAAGACTAACATTAATTAACAAACGAACATGAACATTAGAAACAGTTGGTAAGTAGTTGTTATCCAGTGCATATAACTTCCACCAAATACCATTACGCCGTACTTATTCACTCGGGGTAATAAGTCACACTAAGATATTTTCAATCTTACAAAGGTTCTTGTTTTGCATTCAATGGTTGTACACTACACAATCATTATGAAATAATTACCCACACAGTAACGTAATAGCGGTACATTCATATCGCAAATCCCTAGAAGGTTGGTGTGCACAGACAATCAAACTATTGATTTTAACTTGAACAGCAACAACAATATCAGATAACAATACTGAACATAATAAATTTAAATTCGTTATAATTCGTGAATAAGTTTACCAATTATCGATAATACAGTAACTATTATCAAATTTTAAACTTAACGCGTAATCACACAATTTAAGTTACCCCTCTGTTTCAGGTGTAATTTAGAATAATGACATAATGAACTTAATAAAAAAACACTTAGTTCAGTCAATAAACAATAAAATGCAACATATTTGTGAATCAAAACGACAATACAATACATCAGTCAATAAACAATCAAATGCAACACATGTGTGAATCAAAACGACAATAATAATAATAAATTATCAGTCAATGTCCAGACTGAATGACGCCGTAAAATAGTTTGCATGTTAGTTAGGTGTAGCCTTCAACACCGGAAATTGAGTCACGAAATCAATGTATGGAAAACGATTGTTCGCAAATAACAACCACATGTTTGAGGGTTAGTTTGTCATCCAAGTGAACCTCGCCGTTCGTGGTAAAGTATACCTTTATTGTCAAGCTGTCTATTTAACTATCATTTATCGAGTTTCTTTGCTGATGCTTCACACATTTATTAGTTTTAAATTAAAGGAATTGTTAATAATGTTTGGATCAAGATAAACTTGGCAATCGTTCACACGCTCAGCAATTATTTGTCTTGATAACTTAGTTACACATATATTGTTACAGATTTGAGACATCAAAGTCTGAAGAGTAAAATCAAGACCAATTTCATCAGTCGAATATAGTACAATATACGACGAAGACATCAGGGGAGCACGTAATGGATCGACATCAGGAGAGCACGTCATGGATCGACATCGGGGGAGACAATCATGGATCGACATCAGGGGAGCACGTCATGGATCGACATCAGGGGAGACAATCATGGATCGACATCAGGGGAGACAATCATGGATCGACATCAGGGGAGACAATCATGGATCGACATCAGGGGAGACAATCATGGATCGACATCAGTTATTTCTTTTTCAAACGTAATGGAATTTCCTTGCACGCTGCTATTAATTTATCATTTGCAGTGTCACGCATCATGGATGCAGATTCGATCATGCGCAACCATTTCATGTCCTCTTTCCCTAGGGCAATTTCCCTCAGTCTCACATAAATAGCATGACACGAATGTACATTTGTATCGACTGGTGCCCTCGGGCTCAAACTTCCAGGCAAAACCAGAAAATTGAAGGCGTTCAGTAGTTCCACACGTTCAAACTTGAAATCACATCCCCTAGCCTGCAAGATTGACATTGCCTGAAACTCTGTGAGCATTAATCGCAGATCTGCTGACATTCCCTTCCAGCCACGGGGAGGCCATTTGAATTTCGGTTCCAGGAAGGTAACTGCCTCATCCTGGTCCCACTCTCGCCGGGCTGGAGGAAACAAAGGCATCGCGCCCATGGCTAGCAGTTTCTTGGCTCTCATTTGGTTTGATGGTGTTGGGGGAAGACTTGGCACCAGAAATTCTGAGTTCTCACTTGAAATAATCTCAGTTGGTCTTGAATGATGAATGATGGCCTTTATGGGAGTCTTAATCGACCTTGAAACCTCAACGCAGGCTGCAGGTTGTGATGTAATACTCGAAATGGGTGGCACCGAAGACACGGACGAAGACGAAGTTGCAACAGGCACGACGGAGTGGCCGGCGAGATAATCGTCTGCAAAGGCGGTCTCCAAATAGTCGGCCTGAATTAGAAGCTGTCCGGGGTAGCCCATACTGTCTTCAAACGTAGAAGTAGCTGTGATCTCAACTTCATCAAAAAGTGGAGTGGAGCCACCTGACAAATCATCCGATACCAAGACGAAAGATGGGACATGGTTGAATTTGATTGAAGTAATGTGCTCAACCCCAACTCCGATTCCTCGAGCGACTTTCTCCTTGGTGTCTCCATCCGCATCCACAGGACTGGTAAACTCGTCAAAGGGACTGTTTGAGAGTGGCAGCTGAGCTAGCCTTTTGGCCAAACGTCTCAGGATTAGAGGATGGTTAAATATGTCATCAGACAATTTTAAAGAAAATGACTGATTGTCAAATTGTCCTTCAACAGTAGAAGATCCATGTTTAATGGAAATATAAGAGACCGACAGGGTGCTGAAAGTGTTCTTTGACCCTGAAGAAATAGTTTGCCAAAAGCTGTGGTCTGTTGAACGTGATTGTCCATAAACCCTAACGAAATCATCCTGGAAAATTGCTAAGCAAGCCATCTCCCTGACATGGAAGGCCGTCTCCGGAACCTTCGTATCTGGGTGAACCGTAAGGATGTGGCGTTTCATATCAGCTGCGCGTTTAATGGTTACATGGCAAAATGGACACTCCACTCCCAAGCGCTGATGTACAGTCTCGACATGTCTCTCAAATTGACGTTGAGTTGCCAATGTGGCATGGCACAACCAACAATTTTGGTGTTTCATTCTGTAAATTTACAAAAAGGTATAACAGTTTATAAGTTTGAAATTTGCTTCTTTATATGTTCTCGCTTACTTATTTTCATCTTCATAAAAAAAGTTATATGAGTCATTTATACATAACACTCCATTAACTCAAATATATGTGTTTTACACTTTAAGAATTTTACAAATGTCTGAATGTTTAAACAGCAAGCCAATAATGTTCTGTTCAAATTGCATGTTATTGTACACATAGATATAGTTCACCAAATCAAAATGTTATATGCAAAAAGCAAGTTTATTTGTTTCAGGTATCAACGAAGTGTCCACCACCCTAATAAAAAGGCAACACAAGTACTCAAAGGTATCACACATTACTCTAAAAACGACTAATTACTTTTAATAGCACTATTTTGAAACGTCTGCTCCAAATATATAAAACATCATATTTATTTAAATATGAAAGAATAACCGATAACGAATATGGTTGCGCAGGCCAATTCAATTATCAAAACATGTGATATATAGCCCATATCACATACTATGGTGCCTTTAACACGGTCACCACAACTTCATGAGCAACTTAGCTGATTCTCCCCAGCTTTTGCAGCAGCTCATAAACTATATATTTGGATCAAACCGACACACAATATAGTGATATAAAAATTAAGTCATATTTACTTAATTCATTTATTTATTCGAAATCTGCACTTGACTAATTGCAGAATTGAGCAAACCAAGATGGAATATGGTTTCCTTTGTAGGGAATTAATCTGTCTATGTGATACACTTTTGGCTTTAACTTTAGTCCATTCTTTACTAAATAGGTTATGTCGTCTAATTTCCTTGTTATTACATATGGACCTTTCCATTTGCAGGTCAATTTCGAACAGACTCCAATACGTCGAATCGGGTTATACAACCAAACAGCTTGGCCGACCGAAAAAGACCTCTTTTTCGCCTTGATGTCATAATGACGCTTCTGATATGCTGTGTTCTTACGAAGAGACTTCCTCGAAATTGTATGACAGCTCACCAGGACCGTCTGTAACTGGCTACAATATGACTCTGGATCACGTGCCTCAATTGAAGAATTTGGTGACCCGATAAATGCCTCTACTGGTAGGGTTACATCACGCCCAAACACCATTTTGTTGGGAGTTACACCAGTACTGCTGTGCACGGAAGCACGATAAGCCATGGTTAGCTGTGGAAGGTACTCATCCCATCTCTGTTGGTCATCTTCACAATAAATGGCCAACATGGATTGAAGAGTTCTGTTGAATCGTTCTGGACAACCATTACTTTGGGGTCGAAGCGAACTTGTTGTTACTTTGTCGATGTGAAGAAAATCACAAATATCTTGAAAAAGCTGTGAAGTGAAATTTGTCCCTTTATCACTTAAAATTTGTTGAGGACAACCAAACCGACAAATGAAATTATTTACTAAAACATCAGCAATAGTTTTTGCTTCTTGGTTAGGCAGGGGATAAGCCTCAGTCCATTTTGTAAAATTGTCCACTACTACTAAAATATATTTGTTGCCTTTCAGTGTTGTACTTAAAGGACCTAACACGTCAATGGAAATTCTCTCCATTGGTTCACCATTGATATAATTTCTCATTGGGGCTTTAGGAGCTGTATTAGACTTACGACATGCACATTTATCGCATTTAGTGATATACTTATAAACATCCTCTTTCATACCTGGCCAATAGAACGATTGTTTAAGCCTATGTAAGGACTTTTCTAAACCCAAGTGTCCAGCAGACGGAATGTCATGCGAATACTTGATAATTTCATCTCGTTTCGTTAACGGTACAATAAGTAAATTTTGTTCGAAGCCAGTTTCCGTGTCTATGAAAATACAATACAATATTTGGTTAATTACTTTAAGTCTTTCCCACATGCGCCAAAGTGTTTTAAGAAAAGAAGTACCATCTGATATTTGATCCCATGAAGGCCTATCTAATTGGTTTGTCTTAGCATTAAGAATAGGACTAATATTTGGGTCATTTAATTGGGCAACTAAAAGGTCATCAGGTGTCCAGCCATTTATAACTATTTGTGCGTCTTGTTGTATTGCTCGTATAGTTACACTGTTATTTTGGTTTATGATTAAATTATTATCACAATCACTGTCAGTATCTTCATTATTTAAATTCTCTTGTCTTTCACAAACTTTACATGGTCGTCTACTTAAAGCGTCAGCATTTGTATGTTTGAGCCCAGGCCGATGAACAACATCAAGGTCATATGTTTCTAGTTCCTGTAACCATCTTGCCATTTGACCTGACGGGGTTTTCAGCTTTTTGATCCAACTTACAGCTGCGTTATCAGTTCTAAGCAATGTTTTCTGACCATATATGTAGGGGTGAAAAGTTCTTGAAGCCATTACGGCGGCCAAAAGTTCTTTTCTTGTTGCACAATAATTTTTCTCGCATTTACTAAGACCTTTGCTCATGTAAGCAATTACACGTTCATGACCGTTTTGCACCTGGGATAATACACCCCCAACTGCTAAGTCACTAGCATCACAATCTATTATGTATGATAATCCCGTTATTGGATAAGCTAATATGGGTGCTGACGTTAACGCCTGTTTTAATGTTTCAAATGCACTATTTGCGTCCTCATTCCAACAAAATTTAATACCTTTTTCACATAACTTGTGGAGAGGTCGAGCTATTTTAGCAAAACCTTCCACAAAACGTCGATAATATGAGGCAAGACCAAGAAAACTTCGCATTTCTTTGACTGACGTTGGCACTGGCCAACTATGGACAGCTTTTATCTTTTCCGGGTCAGTGGAAACTCCTTCCTCAGACACTATGTGGCCTAAGAAAGTTATTTTCTTTTGAAAGAAAGCACATTTGGAAGGCTTTAACTTTAGATTGGCATCAACGAGTCTGTCAAAAATACGGGACAAACGCTCCAGGCCTTCAGAGATGGTGTTTGCTGGCGAGGTTATATCATCCATGTAGAGGACTAGTTCTACCCACTGCAAACCGCGTAGAACATCCTCCATGCAACGTTGAAAGGTTGATGGAGAATTCGCGAGGCCGAACGGCATACATACCCACTGGTACAATCCCAGTGATGTGGCAAAGGCCGTCTTTTCACGGTCCTCTGGTGCCATTTCAATCTGCCAGAAACCGGAACACAAGTCCATTTGGCTGAACCAGGTCGCACCGGCTAATGAATCCAAACAGGCATCTGTTCTAGGAAGAGGGTACGGTAACATCATTAAGTTGCCTGTAGTCACAGCAAAACCTAACGGTAGAGTCCTTCTTTGTTACAATGACAACAGGAGAGGCCCAAGGACTTTTGGAGGCTTCAATGACATCCTGTTCGAGCATTTTCTTGACTTCATTTCGCTCAGCTTCCTGTTTTGCCAATGGTAATCGACGCAACGGTTGTTTAATTGGTAGCGCTTGACCAGTATTAATACGATGTTGTACCCGGTTACATTTTCCAAAGTCACTAGAATGTTTTGCAAAAACAGAACTGTATTTTAATAATAATAATGCTAACTGATGACACTCTTCTTTAGCTAGAAATTTCGAGCTTCTATCATAAAGATCTTTTAAATGCTCAGGCAAATCAGTTCTACTGGGGTTTACAATTTTATTTTCACTAGTTGGTGTCACTGATCGTACTTGAACTTTATTAAAAATTTCTTGATCAATGTATGGTTCACAAGTGCCAACTGATTGGTTTTCGTGTAAAGTTACAGAGCTGTCGGAACAGTTTACATAATTAATTTTAAGGTCACTATCGTTTGTAGTTAACACACCAGGCAACATAAGACAGTGAGGATTTGCAGAGCCGATAGGTTCCGCCAGCGAGTACTTTGTCAGTTTATCTTTATTAGAAATGCCGACGGATACAAAAGCTGCGGAATTGGCAGGAATTACAATTGTCCTGCGCACAATAACGCGACATGAAAAAGATTTTTCAGAGCCCACAGAGCACGGGATCTCATTACAATGGGTGACAAGTTTACCGCTTTTGTAATCAATAATTTCAACATATTTCAAGAGAAAATCCTGGCCTATTATGCCATCTTGCGAAATGTCACAAACTAAGACCTCGATGTTGAAATTACAACCATTTAATGTAACTTCTAAAGCAGTTTGGCCATGACAGTTAATTTGATTTGAACCGGCATCGAATACAGGGGTTGCAAATGGAGTTAATAAGTATTTTGAAAGCTTAGGCATATTTTGATAAACGGTACTTGATAAAATGGAGCATGTTGCACCGGAATCAATTAAAAATTCTACTTCTTGAACATCAAGTTTGCCTGACACGTAAAAACCATTGTCCCAAACTTTATCAGAAAAACTACCGGTGCGAATTACATTTCCAGCAGGCCGATTTTGATTGGATTCAGTCGACACATGACCTACTGGGTCGACCGTGATCCGTTTCCGTGAGACAAATGTGCAGGAACGTTTCGAGAAACTTCGCCAAACGATTGACGTTCACGCTGAGGACAGTCCCGGAAGAGATGCGCTTCCGAGCGGCACTTGAAGCACTTGCGCGACTCGCTCTTTGTTTTGGGTGACTGTTGCGTTGATCTTGCCAGAGACACGCTTTCAAGACGCTCCAGGCGGGAGTCGAGACCCTTAATGAGACCTGACAACTTCCGGTCTATGCCGTTGGTGTCTACGGCTCGAACACGGCTGGATCTTTGTTGATCATACCCGAGGATCGACTCATACTTATCGATCACTGCAGCGGCCTCATGAATACTGGAACAGTTGTTGTCGATACAGCGACACTTCATTTCGGGTGAAATTATTTTATACAGTTGATTTAAAGCAACAATGTCCTGTGATTGTGTGTTCAATTGACTGTACGCTTTCTTTGTGAGTTGTCTTATGTCGTCACAAAGAGAGATGATGCTTTCTCCGGGCCGGCGCTGTCTATTCTCCAACATCCCAAGGTACTTCGATTCATGTACACTGCTGCCGAATCGTTGTTTCATACGTTTTACCAACGTACAATAATCGCGGCGCTCGTACTCGTCCAGGCTCATATAAAACTGCCTCGCCTTTCCTCGAAGACTGGATGCTAGGAATAAAACACGGCTCCTCTGGCTCCAAACACAAAGCTCGGCGCAATCCTCAAAATGGGAAATATAACTCTCCCAAGGCTCTTCGCCGCTGTATGGCTCTGGCTTGAGATGGGGGACATGTTCGGATGCCCTCCAGTTGTTACAACGGTCAACACCTACGTTGTTGAAATTGAGATTTTGCGCTCGGCCATGTCGGCGCACGGGACTGGACCCAGCCTCGGAATCACTTTCCGACGTACACGGCGGAACAGGTGTTGCTCGCTGACGTCGACGATGGCGACCAGTAGACATGGAAGAAGTTACTGAAGCTTCACTCCTAATTTCGAATTCACTATTTTCTAAATTTCTCAAATTTAACACAACCTCGGAATCCGAACTTTCGCTAGCCATATTTTTTAATTTGCACTTATTTTATAGGAATAGTCAAAGATTTATAGATTTATATTAACCACAATATTTATTAAATGTTCCTTGTACACGGGCCTTTTAAATAAACACAATATGTTAGTTATGCAAAAATAACACACAATATATTTTATATAATATATATTAGATCTATATTGCGATTCGCGAATCACGGATAAAATATTTTTAATTATCGAGGGATATGCCCCTTTAAACCACTTCAACGAGCGCTAAGTAAATACTGCGTCATATATTCATTCAATGACGTCATCACATTGGAATTTACTATAACTTCAGGCGCGTTTGTAAAATCGTCCTTCGGCACTGAACGATCCCCAGTTCTGACACCAATTGTGGCGTCCGTCAGGATGGGTTTATTCGTTTTCTTTGTGAGTTATATTCTTACAACAAGACTGGCGGCAGTTTAAATAATATATTTATTTAGTAGGTTTAATATGTTATTGCAAAATTAGGCAAGTTTGGTGGACACTTTCTCGGAAATACGTTACAAGTTATTTTTAGTTACCCAAGATGTTTTTACTCACTTTACTGCCCAGACAAGTGGAGCTACCAAGATGGAAGTTGTGCTGTCAAATTCAAATTCTAGCGCCCTTATATACTTTCTGGAAAGTGCCCACGTGACCTTAACTGACCAATGACCATATGACAGCCTGCCAGCATAATAACAATAAACCAATAGGATTCTGACAGCTCGGGAATCATCCAATCAGAATCCGTCAGCCTGAGCTGTCAGAATCCACAATGATGCTGGCAAATTCTGTGTCATAGCGGCCATGACAGGTCAGATTTATGCATACATTTACATAATAATGCATAAATATGGCTTGTCAATAAACAACAGGATCGAAATGGAAACAATACACATAATACTAATAGTTCTGTTAGTGCAGTTAATAATTCGTGGTATTACGGAATAAGTCATGGAAATGAAATGGATTATTGTGTTAAAATGATGTAAACAATGGACATTGCAAGCCTTACACGAATAACAAGGTAAGTGCAATTATCATCATCATCATCATAATCATTAGTAGTATAACTTTGGAAACTGCATTCCACGTAAGTATAACAGTAAACAATAAAGCATTTAAGCATATAATGGGTGTGGGGGTGGGTCATTACAATATATATATATATATATATATATATATATATATATATATATATATATAACTACAAACAAAACAACATATATATATAAGTTCCAATACAATCTACCCAAACCGTTCCAAGATGTGGTACACAAGTATTCTTAAGTCAACAAGGGCCAGAAACTCGTTTTTTTATTTGCGAATTGATCATGCATCCGACTCTTAAACATATAACAATCATACCAAGTTTTAATTAAATTGACCATTGTAACTCCGCAATATTGCTCCAGACAAACACGAGTTCAGGACGTCCAGAAGCACGGACGAAAAGACGGCCGGCAAGCCGGTCGGACAACTCCGAACCAATATGCGCCTATGAAGGTGGATAAAAATACCAATATCAATACTATTTTGTTGTTAAAAACTGCAAAAACAAATTCCACTCCTCTCAGTTAAATAAATAACAATAGGGTGTGGTAACTGTGGTCCATAACGCAATCTTAATGGCGTTTATTCTAATATGCGCGGTATCAAAAAGCATAATGTAGTAAACACTTATTAAGATAACATTAAAACAGCGCAGACATTATTTAGGTCGTTTAAGTTGAATTATTGATAGTATGCCAACAATTGATAAATATTTGACTTGAATTTTGTTTTTCATCTATCATTTTGTTAATGTGTCATGCAGTTTTTAAAACATGACGAGCAATTTTAGACAGTCATTCTTCTTATTTAAATGTCTTCTTCTTGAAATGATTAAATTTGTTGATGCAATATTCATGTATCTGCTAAAATTTAAATAACTATTCTTGTAAAACAAAACATTTACTTGACCTGCGTTTACTTTCAAGTAATGTAATATACCAGTCGTGATATTTAAATAAATATAAACTAATAATTGTAAAAAATACGGTATTTTAGAACATTTCTGTTTTCGTCATTCGTGGTTGACGATCCAGCACTCGCTTATTACTGTTCTAAAAAATGTAGTTGCTTATCAATGGCTAAAAGACGTTGTTAAATTAAATTTTTGTAAAGTAACTTTTTAAATAACCTATATTTTATATGCAAAGCGCGTTCTTTTTCTTTCTTATGTCTGCAAATAATGCATTGTCATCAATTCTTCTAATGATATACTGCAATTCATCCACGTAACTCCTTCACTTGTCGCTCTCCGTTGCAGTGTAAAATTCTCGCGGAGAAGCAATTGATGCTGATAGAATCTTGTTTTCTTATAAATGAATAGGCTGTCACTACGGAATACAAAATTTGAAGTACACAACATTCAAGCAACAACATGTATGTATTCCGGAACGATTTGTTTATACTATTTGAAAACGTTTATTTGGATGCTATATCTAAACCCCAACTTACTAGTGCGTACCCTTATTTCAAAAGATATTTTATAAAGTGAAAAATCAAGTATGTATTGTTTATGTATCCTCAAGTCACCTGTTTCGGTCGATGTAACAAGTAATCGAAAACAATTAGATATAATACAATAAACTCGGCAAAATGAAAATACAGCAATACGTATTCATAGTCCATCAATTTATTTATTTAGATCAATCAATTGCTTCCCCTTTTTTCCATATCACTGAGATACCGCCATGTTTAAGTAATCGAGGAAAGTTGTGTTCTGCGTCACCTGTTTCGGTTGATTGAATCCAGACTTAAATATCTCGGCGATGAGTGTCCCAACAATTATATAAAAATAGTAGTGACATCGGCATACTCAGATCTGTCAAAAACGTATTTTCTGTATGTTGATGTAAATTTTATAAAAAAAAACAAAATAGTAATAGCAAAATGATCAAACTATCGATGGAAATCAATCCAGATCGGAATACTTTCTTGTTTTGTCTTTATTTTTGATAAAAAAATGCGAGTAGCCGTCGGTATTGACACTTGCTATGTACACACAAAATGGTGACGTCATTCGTTACTTGGATAGATCGCACGTGCACAAAATATACGATCGACCGAAATAGGTGACCGACCGAAACAGGTGTTTTTTATTTCCACTCTATGACGATCAAGAACCATATCATTAACTTTTTTTAGCTATGAAACATTTTGTTATCAAGATTGTGATTGTTGCTGTGCTGCGAATTTATGTCCTTTGTTGTGATTGTATGTGTCCCCATATGTTATGTACTGTCTTATTCCAGGAAACCGTTATATAATCGGCATGATCACATTCGGTAATAAATTGTGTCGGTTTTTAGGTTAATGTTTGATAATTGAGTATCAACGATTGGGCTGTTTTATGCAAAATATCTATAAGTATCGATCGAATGGAAATGATAAGACACGAGTACGAAAAGCACAGAAGAGCATTAAAGATAAACGTTGTCATCGAAATGTATCAAGATCTACAAAAACATACTGCGAATAAAAAAAAAAACTTAAAAATCAATACTTGAGTCAAGCAATTCTTTCGTTTTAGTCAGGGATAAACCAAATGTGTTATGTTAATGATTTCATTGGTGGAGTTCTTAAAACTGTGTTTGTATCTTGTGTGTTACCATCCGTGCGTATTCATTCTAAGGATTATGAAATATTGGCTATGCAGCACAGGACTAAATAACACTACATATAGAAATAAGTGATGCATTTGATATCTCAATTTACATAATTGAAGTTTAAACCATTGTCAAGGCTCGATGATCCTGCCACTTATCCCAGTAACACAAAACATAACAAAGTCACCGTAAAAGGGTATTATGAGTGAATATAACACACAATTACAACACATAGTCTTTAAGATATAAGTTCAATATTAATATTAAAATATATCAATGTTATGTACCTCTGCAGACAGAAAATAAAAAAGAGAACTGTATCGCTAATTATTTCTAAAATATACACCATTTTATTGTTCGAACAGTGTGAGGATTTCACCATAAACGTGCTTTTCTGTAATGGAAGCACATATAAAGACGAAGGCTTTTTAATATGTGTGTTCCGGTAACACAATGGTCAACTCATGACCTTAAAACAAATTTGTCATTCTCTCGCTTCGCTTATAACATCGGCAGCAGTTGTCAAGTCTTGTCTAGTCGGTGGTTTGTATTGCATTAGACGCCACGCAAAACTTAATACATGGCAAACACCCACTCAGAGCCGTAATGAAGTCCAAAGAATGTTCGATCATGTAATTTTGGTCATAGCTTAAAACAACTAGTGCACACACACACATTCAGTCATTTAGATCTCAGATTAATGTATGGACTTTGGAATATAATTATTATAAAACGCGCACTAATTTAAATATACGAGTTAAGAGCCAATGTTATCTTTGTCAAGTACAAAGAGACGTTTGAAAACTCAATATTGTTATTTATCATTTTATTTTCTAATTGTTATTTTCTAATTTTTATATTGCATTTTACACAAATTCATTTGTTAAAAAAAGTATAAACTATGGTCAAAAGACAATTTCAACATGACAAATCTAGGATTTTGTATTTATAATTTATTTAATATTCTATTCTAAGTTTTACAAGCATTACTCTGCCTGTTTAACGGTGTATAAAAGTTAGGAAAAATACGCGTTATTTGCTTAAACGTGAATAGCTACTGTAACTGTAATATAGAGCAAATATATAAAACGATTCGATAGGTTTATTTAAATACAAGTAAATGTCATGTTTTGTTAACAATGATACGTTCCTGTATCAATCATTATTTATTTCACGCAAATGCAAAATAATGACGGCTACCTATAGCTCTCGGCACGGTTGTAATATTCCGAAAAACTAGTTGTATTAGTTCACTCTCTATTCTCGTCAATATAAATGCCAGTAAAGAAGAAAATGGGGGGAAATATGTTGACCAACTTTGCATGAATCATGTCTAAAATTCATCATAAGTCATGACATCTCAAACTGTGTTTAATATCAATCAAAGTTTGTATCTTGTGTTTGACGATAAAACATTATCTCTTGTTGTCAAGAGTCGGCAATATGTAAGGAGGTTCAGGAGCAGTTTATCATTCGCTTTATATTTGCTTTCCATGTGGCAACATGTAAGCCATTCTAGTTATGTGTGCACCGGTCGTTGTGCTCCGTTATGTTTTGTTTAAAATTAAATAAAAAAATATTTATAAAGTCTATGTTTTATTACACAAAATAACCTAGGTAATATTACCATGTGTAAACTTGATCCTATCTGGTCATTAACGTAACCAACACGTGCATGCATTATTTTATTTCTAAGCAACCTTTTAGCTGTATACGTGTTAAAACTTTTTTCAGTATTGCTGTTGTATGAATAACATGTCATGTTCAGTTTCTGGTCAAAGTGCTATTTTCGCTTAGATAATAACGGCATTGCTTCGTCCACAAGTCTAAGTCTTATATCTTTGATCAGAATGTCGTTAAACTGATGCATAGCAGACATGCGTTTATGAGATATGTTTTTATCAGAATCAAATCTTCATTTTGCAGACGATAAAAATACATAACATATGTGAATATAAGGCAGGGTAAGCACTTGTTTATCCATTATGATTGCTTATGTCAAACTAGACTATGTGATATTTAAGTCGACAGTGATAAAATAAATGTCTAGAAAAGGAGTTATTTTAGACTTACGAGTGCATTATCAAACAGCAGATCTAATTACAAAATGGAAAACAAAAATGATTGGATTGTTGGTTGTGATGTGTTTTGTATCCTGTTTTTGTTTTTAGCTAGTCCGTACATTATGATGAGGTATATGAAGCTATTATTTACCCAAAAAATGTACTTCGTACCTTATCAGCAACTTACATATAAATAGAAAGCGAGAATAATTTACAACATGTTCATAAATATTGATAGCATGGATACCATTAATACATAATTTGTTGCAGGGAAGAAATCAGGTAAGCAGAGAGATGTTTTGGTGATATAAACTATGTTTAAAAATATTATCTCTCTCGTATCAAAACTTTTCTTTTTATTCTTTTCCATGTTCAGGTTTAACAAAAAGTATACAATTGCGAACACATATTAAAAGGAAACTATTGAAATCTCCTCAAATGGGCATATAATGCGCCAGCATACAGCACTTTTGTTATGTCTTGCTATCAAATAGCTAAATACTATTTAGCATAGGCATATCTATCATACGTTGTTATGTTTTATGTCGTCACATACTTCCTTAGGATGTGCGACTACGTTCTGACTCTCATTTTCATCTATATGAACAAGAATGCTCCTCTTTTATAATTTAACAAATATGGAATATTGAGTGAGTAAGTAAACTGTGATAGTTCAATTATTCTTAAAATGCAAGTTAATCTGTTGTCGTTATTGATATTGAAAACATTTTAGTACACCAGACAGTAAAAGTATTCACTTAAAAATAATTTTACCCCAAACGTGTTTGATTGTTATGATCGTGTCAAGCAAATCACATTCTCCGTTGTTTGTCGTATTCCAATTTTTTTTATAAAACTTGTTTAAACTGGATTTGTATAGGGCGAACACGATAACAAGATTTGGTTATTATGCATTGACAGACACTTTTAATAAAATGGTAAGATAATATAATATGTATAACTTTATATTATATTTTTGACAACGAAGCGAACATTGAATTTGTCGCATATTTTTGCAAAAGCCTTATAAGGCGCTTGATGGATTGCCTATTTTTGTAACTTAGCCCAGATTACCAAATACGTATGTGTAAATCAACATTAATGCATAACATCGAACTTAAAATTAAAAAGATATCAAAGCGAAAACTTATTCGATTAACATTCAATTTAATTTCACAATGGTTAAGATACGGGTGAGAAAAAGAATTACAACTATTTGCGGCAAGATCAAGTGAAATGAGAAAATGTATCACCGAAATCCCTTTTTGTTAAGATTTCACAACCAAGCATTAAATAATTCACGTGACCGATTTCCCAAAGAAATACACACAAGAAACAGTAAAAAGTCAAAAACAAACCCGATTGGACGCGCAACAATGGCAACAACTTTGGATTTTCTATTTCAAAGCATAAAACTGGAGTTTAAAATCTATGAGCATTAAACCGCACACTAATCAAAAATCGTGCTCACTTTAATGGATTTGTAAGAGTTTTTCATTGGCTTTTGCTATACTATTGTTCGTGTCAAAACCATGTTCATTTTCTCGAAAACCAGTATGAGTTGACATCGCTGTTCACGGATAATGGCATTAGACATAGTCCATAACCCGCAACAAACATACATTACAAACCAGAAAGTAACAAGATAACAGTGTTGTTTAAATAAAAAAAGGTTTAGCTAAGCATATTGGAGAAAAGTGATTCACACAATAGTTTCTTTAATCAATGACAATTAAAATTAATACTGGTACATAATTTATACATTATCTTCGATTTCGTCAATCCACTCTGGACAAACGCAAAGTATATGTTGGACGTTCGAGAAAACGTTCCCTTTTTTTGAAATATCCAAACAATAAGTTAACTCAGACTGAAGTGGTAATTTTCAAATAAACCGATGTTCAATAAGGTAAGTTTTACGGGGATTAAAGCATTTGATACCGTGATACTTAAGACGTATCACCATGCATTCAATATGGTGATACTACAAGTTTTCATATAACAAGATACAGTTGAATGTGAAGTGTACAATCAATAAAATAACCTTAATATCGTAATGTTTTCATGCTGTCACTGCAATGTCGTTACAAGATGGCATTGCGTTCCCCGGTATTTCTATGTTAACAAATCTGTATTAGTGTTACATATGTCGAGCTCATTTTTAATTCCGATAAGCTTCATTAGATACCAATGCTGGGAAATCAACTTAACTCAAAGTACTGACAGTACTTGTGTGACGATGCTTTTGAAGACGATGGATATAAAACATCAATTTAAGTTTATCTACACCACCATATTTGTGTATGTGGGTACAAAAAATTTGGCTTCGAAAAAAATGGGTACGAAAACTTTGGGTACAACTATTATGCCAAGAAAAAGTTGGGTACGAAAAAATTTGGTTACCAAAGAAAATTGGGTACGAAAATTGTTTGGGGGTTGCGGGGAAGTAGTACCCGTGGGGAACTTGACCCATTCAGCGAAACTGGGAGGTTACATTCTCGATCAAATATAACAAGAAATATCTTTAAAAAGATTTTCGACGTGTATTTTCTGTACCACTTATCTTAAACAAAAACGTTATGTTACAGTAAAATGCTTGTGGGTTATAACATTATATCATACCAAATTAAGTTTGTGTACGGACGTGATTTCACATGCCCATGAGCATGAACATATAATTTTCTCTTTTGATTATTTTTTTTTCTCTAATTCAATAAGCTTAGACATGTTTGTTCGTTAAGTACGGCAATAATTTCATGATGATTCCCGAAAGTTGGTATGGGCACATAGTCAAATACGACTTGAATACTTGAGTTCGCACATGAACACATGGTAAGGTTAATTTAATCTCCGCGATATGACCTAATATGTGTTAAAAACATAAAACAATATCCAACAAACGAATGAATTATCAAACATAGTGTTTGCACTGATGTGTGCACTGATGTGGCTCTTTAATTTCTGTTTGAAAAGTTTATTAAATATGCACAATGAGAGACAAGCATAAGAGCGAGTTTCATATATGTTGCACGGCTATTATGCTGTTTATTTACCATACTCGCTTTAACGTTAACAAATGTCAGGTTCGAAATAATTCGTCTTTCTTTGATCGCGTTAAACTTTAATTATACACGTTTTCATTCGCAATTGTAATTTCAGAATCACGACAAACGTCAATACAATACAGAAAATGCATAGTTGTTTCATTGATCTATAAACATATAATTCATTTTATATAACTGATGTAAAATTAACGTTGTTTTCAAACTATTATTAATTCTTTTTCCCAGAATATGCTGTTCTATTTATAGTTGAGCTCCCTTTTCCTTTATCTATGATAATCAGTGAGGTATGCCGATTAGACAAATCGAGCTATCTCAATCGGACTGGCTCGGTCTTTTACATGGGTTGCCATCGTGATTTTTTTTTTATGGTATGATAACTTAGTCGAGCGGCTTCGAAGCATCGTCAAAAAGCGGGGACAGAAAGGGCAAGTACGGAAAAACACAACCCTATTACGTGTCGAGCTAATGTTTGCATAAGTAAATGCATTTCTATATCATGATAAGCAAACGTATATTGTAACCAAAGTGTATTGCTTACCAATGGAGACATCGATGTAGTTTGATAATTAAGTTTACAACGCCGCAAATGTTGATGAACAAAGTCAACATTTGTTGAAACGGGTTTAATCAATAAAATGCAACCTATACAAATAGAGTGTTATTTATATTATTATTTTTGTCTACTTTAAGGCATGTAAAGACATTCCTGAAATAAAAAAAATGAAAGTTGACGGTGAATGTTTTGACCAGACAGTTTCAAAATTCCTGTCAAATTAATTACGCATTAGAACATATGCAAAGGACTGTAACCAAGTAGTTTTACATCCGTAGTAGTTTGCTTTTCATACAGATTGCAATCGTGTCAATACATGATGCAGTATCATTCTAATTTAGATTTATTCAAGATGATCATATTGACATACATTGATACATGTTTATAACCACATCTGTTAAGTGCAAATTACATTGGTAGTGTACGAAATGGTTACCTGACACAATGAACATGTTCTTCCAGTTTACAATTGGTTATTAAGAATATAGATGGGAATTTAATACATAAAGTAGATACGTATGGCTGTTTACGGGTTTGAATAATATCGTCTCATTGTTTATTTCAAATATTATGCCAAAGTTAGTCGCTAAAAAGGTTCAAACATCGAATGGTATTTTGCATTACACTATTTAGAAAGCACATTACATAATTAATATCTTTATCGTGTAACACATACAGTTATGTTTGCTTAAATAAGTAATAAATACCTTTGAATGTAATTACTCTTCAATCGCGACGTTATCGGTATTTTCTAATCTTTAAAATAACTAAATTTCTCATGTGCCGTTTGTTGCAATCAATGTCCGCAACTGTGTGCGGTTACAATTTAAAGTCCAGATGGAATATCCGAATATGCATCAGTTTTGATAGCAGTTAAGTATTACACAACATCCATCCAGTCTGTAGTGATAAAACATTCAAAAGGCTTCATTGAGTGGTGCGTAGCTTTTATGACTTGATACCAATATGGTGCAAGCCGTTTTAATCAACATGTCTCATTAGCGTGTTTTTACATCATATGTATATTTGTATGCTTTGATTTGATATTGTAATAAATGTGATGGACATGACAAGGTAATGGCCATTCTATAGTTCTCAGATAAAAATAAAATGATTGCATGCTATACTTTTAAGTATGAAATGCAAAAAAACGTTATAAACGAAAAATAAATTCATAAACAAATTGAGGATTTGACACTGTTCAGGATACATGTCATTAAACATGAAAAATACATTTGTGCCAAATATTTAAAGAAAATGTGAACATCATTCGATTAAATATAAATCTGAAAACATTTAAAATAGTATCGATCATTTTTTGAAAGTTACACTTTTTATTCGTATGCTTATTATTTAAAACCTTTTGTACTTTTAAAAAGTATTTATATAATTTTTAAATATGTACATAAATTGCAATGTTCCCGCAAGAATATATGTTTTGTTATTGTATAAGTATACTAAAACAAACATAAAAAGGGAACTCCTTTTTAAACACACTATAATATGTTATGTATTATTTTGTGTTTTAGTTATTGTCAGGTCCTCCATTTGAACACTTGTTAATGTTCAGAATTTCCAAAACCCGTTAACATATAGAAAAAAAACATATTCTGAGGAGTTAAACGATGTAGAAGCTCAAAAATAATTACTAAAAAATAATTATTAAATAAGTCGTTGAGTTTAATGAACCTTTTGACCGATTATTGAAGAACGTTAACTAAACTCCTAATGCTTTACGTTCGTCAACAAAAAAGACTAATAAACAGACTCGCTATCGTTTATAGTTTCGTTGTTCCAAACAAATTTTTCTAAATTTCAAATTGTATATCATGGTTTAATGAAAACTAATAATTATAGTACAAACATAGAACTACAATAATTTAGGTTAAGTAATGAACCAGGTATTTGATTATTAAATAATTGCAATAAATGTCAGCTTATTTACATATTTTTCAGTAAGTCGGTGATAGATAGAACAATTTTTGTCGGTATCATTTCAGAGTAATAACACTCAGCATAAATTAGATCGTGTGTATCATTTTACATCTTTAGTGACAAGGACTACGTCGTCGCCTGTCAGGTTAAAGGGGACTTTTAACAGATTCAGATACATGTAAACATTGGATCTAAAAAGCTCCAGTAAAAACAATAATAAAATTAAAGAAAGAAAAAAGTAACCCTCAACAGGGCTCGAACCACTCACACATGGAGTAAAGGTCGCTTAGACCACTCGGTCATCTGTGCTCATACACTAGGCGATGTATTTTATACTTTATATATGCAATCTTCATAGTACCCCAGAATATAACGAAAACAACAGACCTCTCCAAATTGTTTAATCGTTATAATTATTATAATTGAAACGCTTTATAATTTTCCGTTTTTTAATCGTCAAACGATGCATATAATTGATATTTTAGAGCATGGTAAATGTTGAGTATTACTGTTTTCTCACAAATATCATAACTACAAAGACAATTTGCTAATCTGAAACTTTTTTGGTTTATTTTTGTCAATTACCAAAATGTGAAAAGGCCCCTTTAAGAAAATATTGCGAATTACTTTTAAGTATGACTACTTAATATAATATGTTGATGTATACTTTACATGTATTACCAAGTTGCGTAATACTCAATTAGCCATGAATATGGTGACTGTGGAAACATTTATTTACTAAGATAAATTAAAAAATACAACTACATCGAGTGCTTAACTACTATATACTTAACAATGCACCTTTGCTTATAATACATAAAACAGTATTCGATGATTTTTTTCGGAATAAATTAAATTGCACGAAGATGGTTAAATTGGAATACTAACACTACTGAAAATGTATGGAGTAAAAATATATACATTATTGTCACTATGCAGTTTAACTTAATGTTTCTTATTTTCAAAAAGACATATTTATAAAGCAATACTCAAGAAGAATATGACATTTTATGTAAATGACAATACAAAATACGTTATATTGGTAAGTTGTATGCATAATTTAAGGTATCAGATTCTATATGGATCAGGGTATCTAACATACAGAATGCCATCCACAATATAATTACATTTTTATATTATAGTGAGATTAGAGAAGATGTTATGAAGCCTGATGTATTTTGTTTTGCAGGATAAGTTTTCCACAGTTCCAGCTGCATATAATTCTCGCAATTTAGGTCAACATCCATTCACCTGCGCAACATAACAAAAACAGAAACGTGTACCCTACTTTCGAATCTCTTAGGCGAAAAAGTTGCTTTTCCATTGATGCATATTATTAATTAATGCATGTCCATACGTTTAGGTAAAATACAGGAAGGCCTTCAGTCGTGTATGTTTACTTTTTTTTATGTTTTAGGGTGACTTGGAGGTCACATAAAGGATAGAAGGTTCGCATTGGTGTTTTTGGTTCATATATTATACCGCTATCACATTCTTCAACTTTTAAATGTATTGCACATTATTTAGATTAAAATAAAACAAAAACAAAAACTTCAACTTTCATGCAATGTTTTATCATAGTAATGTAGGACACCAATTAAGGCCCATAGATTGAGGACCTGTAAAATGAGATGGACGTTCTCGGAAGTTTGGTGTTGCGTATCCTATCTCTGTAATTTACTACGCTAATTAATAACGTAGTAATGCCATTAAGAAGAAAAATTATAACACAAATATTGTAGCATTTATAGTCGTCAGCTAATCTTTATCTGTTAAACGGTATAACATTTGCTAAATTATTGATTTGTGAATATCAAGATACGGGATCGTTGAATAAACACAGCGATATTAATCATACAGTCTGCTTCCGTCTTAAAAAAGTTTTGCACTATATTTATTTTCAGTTATCTAGCAATTTATTGTATAAGCTTATTCCCATAAGATAAGTATTCTGGTAAATAGTATATGGTGTTATTGGACATATCCGAAATGTAGTTTTTATAAGTAATGAAAGTTAATATACAATGACGGTACCGTTATTGTACTAGTATATTGTTTGAATAGAATATTTATATTTGTGTAAACATAATAGGAACTCGCCTATACACCTAAACACAACCATACCTTTCAGACTTCAACACGAAATTTGTTTATATATCTCCATGCCTTTTAAATTTCATCAAACTACCTTGGACTATTGCAGCGGACATTTTCCGAACAGCAACATTTTAAATAACGACATAATCATGCCGGGTAAACACATGGTAAATAATCTCAACTTATGTCTATATACAAGATAATTGTTTGAACATTCATGTTACTGAAAGTCAAGACATAATTTGACTTCAAACACAACGCTGTCGGTCTTTGTTTTGTCATAATTAAATCACGAAACGTACATTTTGTTATAATCTCCAGAATTGGGTAGTCAATATTCGGTTTGTAGTTTTATTTCATCGTTCCTCAAAAAGTTGTAATTCTGTTGCTCTAGTATCTTTTCTACCATTGAGTAATTAAATGGTAATTAAATTGAATGCGTTTTAATTCCCTTTATTATTGTTTAATTTGAGTTGCAATGCTATGAGGTTAAATTCTATTTACACTTAAATGTATCATGAATATTGCTGGGCCAAGTGTGAGGTTAAGCGCTAAAAAACCGGTTTAAACCCCCAATGCTTTGCATTGACCGTTCCAAGGCGGTCACCCCAGCTTTATATTTGTATGTGTTATGTATGTTGCTTTGTATTGTTCTGTTTTATACTGTTTTGGCAATTGGTTACTTGTCTTAAATAAAGGACCAACTTATTGTATATAAAGAGAATTCAATACTGCCCCAGCAGCTGGAGTGTCATTTCTTTATATTGGAAAGTGTAAACAAATTGGGAGAATGCATATTAAAATTATTAGACATTCTGTAAAGGCCTCTAATTACATTTTTAAACAATCTGACATTTAAAACATCGTATGTATATATTTGTCCACAAACAATAACATGTTTGGATTTAGTGTAGTATTTATATTCGGATCAGTATGCTTGAAACAGTGTATTGTTGCGTAGTAGTTTTGTGTGTTTTGTTGTTTGTATACAGCGTTTTATTTTATGTATTTTTGGCATACACAATTCGATAACAGTATTCACTTGGCATCTCATACAACACTTAACTTATTGCGAGATTTAAATAAAAAAATAAATAAATTATGGAATTAATATAACACAACTCTACGCGCAATTTAAAACAAATCGTTATTTGTTATTATTTAAATTTTAAAACGTTCACAAGCTTTGATGAATATTTTAAAATTCACATCATATGTAGAATGTTAACATTAACTAATCAGTATTTTAAATAATCAATCTAATCCAAGTCATTAAGCTTTGTTCTTTAGCGGGTGTCTTATTAACTTAGATGTTCAAATTTAAAGAGTAAAACAAAAACTTTCTCACAAATAAGGCAACATAACACATATTTTATTACTTTTCAGAATGGAAAGTCATGTTCGTTAGAACAATAACAATTTCCCGTATCTTTTTCACATATTTTCATGGGCGTTTGTTTTTTCCTTTTCGATAAAAATATTACGCATAAGAACGTTAATAGAGTATGTTATTATTTGCATGACATGTTCTGTTAATTACTTGAAATGGAAATATTTTAAATACGATTACTTAATTTACCAACCATTTAATGTCCATAATAGATGTCGTGTTATTAACCCATCAAGCACTATAAGCGCTATTTCTGTAACTCTAATATATCAAAGCCAATTCGAAACAAACCTTCTCTGGTCAGCGTATACTTCAATCGACACTTGGTAAGAACACTTGGTTTGTAGTATTGTTTCAATCGAAATATTAAAAACACTAATGATTTGACAATACGATCAAATACTGAAATCATCGCATATTGTCACTCCTGGTGTCTGTAGTCGCTCAATAAACGAGACTAAGCAAACGTTTGTTGTCAGTACCCAAATGACAAAATCACAAACATACGCTTCTAATAGGTTTTAACGTAGTTCCACTTTGTTTTTCTAAATTGGAGCAATGTTTATTATGACATTTACAAAGTATTTTCGGTCCGACACTTTTGTTAAAGCTTTGTTAATCGTCATTTAATAATATACATAACTCAAATGTCTGGAAAACCGTTATATTCCTACAGCAAAGAAATCTAATGTTTTATTATATATTGTTTATGTTTTAACAATTAAGCCAATGATTCCCTTTTGAAGCGACCCAGAAAGATATTAAACAATATTGGTAATTTGTTTCGAAAGTTTTCCCACAAAACCCTTTAGCTAGGGCACATAATGATGTTGGCTTCGGGAGATTGTGTGATCTGCAACATTAATTGTAAAAAGTCGTTTTTGATAAGCAACCGTCTGTTATGACTGATTGAAATGACACGTTATAAATCTTGTTTTTGCAATAACAATCTCAAAACCACCATGTGAAGGATCTTCAAACATAAACCAAAATGATTCCTTCTTAGGTAGAATCATTTATAGATCATGATTATGAACTGATATTTTAAAACATGTATTAATTCATGGATGTAACGGTTCGCAAATCAACCGCGAATGGCATGTTTATAATGCATTTGACAGTTTCTTATCTCTAACCAGCTTTATTTTGTCCTTATACAATGCCTAACACATCACGGAGTTATTATCTTGCATTTGTGGTCAATGTGTTATTCATGTATAAAGGTTACATCTTTGGTACTAATATGGCAGAAGCGAACACAGCCCTGTTTTCAAAAGTAAACAACAGCGGTTACTAAAAGGCAAAGGTAGCGAGACAATATATAATAATGCGCGTTGGCTAGTGAAATAACTTGTAGGTAGAGTGACAAAAACGAACAACCATGTTTCAGCTTTACTTGATGTTTTTTATGTTGTATTTAATTTGATTTGTCTTTCTATTTAGAATCGCATATTACGTTTAACAATTAAAATAATTAATATTTTCTTGACGTGTTCAATCTCATAAAGTAAACTTTCCATTATGCTATTACAATCAATATGCAATATACATTTGCGATTAAGCGACATGCTCCATACATCCACTCTGGTACTGATATGAAAAGCAAACGAAGCTAGCTGTATTAAACATGCAAACACAACTAGCAATATTATTTAATTAATAAATGTACCAGCATCTTGAAGGACGTAAGTTTGACACCTTGATTAATGATTAGTTCATAATCCCTTACCATTAACAATGTAGATATTATATGGAAACACTACTTACTAAACATATAACAAGCCCATTCATTGACATATACCATTACAATGTATAACATTTAAGACTGTGTGATGCAATGAACTTTACCCTATATACCTGATTGTTGACTGTATCACACAGCAAAATAAAGGAGAATAATTGTTGAAATTTGTTATTCTCAATTTGTTACCTTAACCTTGCCTCTAGAGTTATAAGTCTTGCAGGGAACAAATGTGGTAAGTTTCATGGCTGTGTCTTATACGTTATTGGAGATACAGCTTAGCGTGGGGAAAAACGGGCATTTCCAAGTAAAAAGTCAAAATTTGCATCTAATCCATATATACAATAATACCAATTTTCAAATCAAACCAAACCAAATCTGCCTAGGCAGTTCCAAGATGTGGCTGCAGACACAAAAGTTTGCTTATTTTATGGTCAACAAGGACCATAAATCCCATATTTTCGAACTTATCGTGCATCATACTATTATAAATATAAACCATCATATCAAGTTTCGATTAAATCATAGTAGTTTCGAGATATTGCTCCAGACACATAAGTGTGCTGTACGTACAGATGGACGGACGAAAGCCGTTCGGACACATCCAAACCAATATACGCCTATGACGGTGGATAAAAAGACAAATAACAATTCTTTGTTGTTGTATAAACCTGCAAAACAAATGTCACTTCTCTAGAATAGATCCGAAAATGAGTTTTTATAAATAGGTGAATGCTACGGACATTACAAATCTCACACTCTTTGCACTCAGTATAATAAATAACAATAGGGTGTGCTTTATATAACATTACACATGGCGTTTATTCTTAGAATCGCGGTCACAAAAAGCATTTAGTAATACAGGCTTGTTAAGATAGCATTTAGACAGCACAGACAGGACTTAGGTCGTTTAAGTTGAATCATTGATATTATTCAACAATAACATTAATCAGTTTACGTGAATATTGTGCGTCATATATCTTTTATTAAAGCTTCAATCGAATTGATCAGACGGTTTTAAAATATGCCGAGCAATTTTAGACAGTATGTCTTCTTATTAAACGTGTTCTTATTTAGAAGATTGAATTTTTTAATACAATAATTATAAGTATTTGTTGCTTAAAATTAAATAACTGTCCTTATAAAATAAATCATATACCTGACCTGCGGCAACTCGCTTCGAGTAAAGTATGCTTTATGAAAGGGAATACTTACATTCACAAATAAACCACGTCAAAATCATCGCAAAAATCGTCAATACGGAAATAATTGAGATGTGTTTTCCGTCATTACGTTACATGACAAACAGTATTTTATTTGTTTCTTGTTTTTCCATTAAATTAGCGTCACCGTATCAACATTTCCCTTATCTCCACAATTATAAATCATTTTTCTGACTCATAGTAACATGCTTGCGCGGTCTTTGTTTACGAATCGATATTTTAATCTTAAATGTTTGTATTGCTAAGAATGCTAACATAGTAACCGACATGTTTCATTTTACAATGGAATTACATTTATATTTTAATCATAACGCATATTGGATATTATAATTTCACTTGTATGAGCCATGCAAAAATGATTGCATATGTGTACCTTTATGCATTACAGTTAAAGACCCTCATCACAAATTGCGTTCGTTTCTAAAACACGATAACATAGTTGTACGTTTGAGCATTGAAATATAAAAAGTGTTTTCAAAAGGAATAGATGTAATTTGTCCGAAAATGGGGTCAACATCAGATTTGTCATGTCATCTAGTACAAGTCAGCGACATTTAAAGCGGTGTTCCAAGCGTTTGATAAGAATCATATAAATGTTATACTTTCGCTGAATGATAACACATTTTCTACAAAACTAAGCGTATTGCGTTGTTAATCATTATCGTTTAAGGAAAACGAGATGAATTGTTAACACGGTATGAATCTTGCATTACATTTGACATAATAACGTTCATTTTAACATTTGAAGTATGAATTGCAAAAATATATTCATTTGAATATTATGAATTGACCATTCCAAGCAAAGCGCCTCTAAGCATATTATTAATATTACTTGCTTAGTACTGTTCTAACTCACATTGTAGTTACTTATCAATGGCTTAATGGCGTTTTTTATTAAAACGTTTGTACCTAGACGTTATAAATAACTGATATTTCATATGAAAACGCGCCTTTTTTCATCTTTTTATTTTTTATGTCTGCAACTTATTCACCGTCATAAATTCTTGTAATGATATATTGCGATACATTCACTCTTTCCACTTGTCGTTATATGTTGCAGCGTTAAATTCTCGCGGGGAAGCAAATGATGTTGAAAAAAATCTTGTTTCCTGATAAATAAATAAGTTGTAACTACAGAAAACTAAATTTGAAGTTTACAGCATGCAAGCAACAAACTGGATTTATTCCAGAAAGATTGGTTCATACGATTTGAAAAAAAAAATATTTGGATGCTATATCTATACCCCAACTTACGTGTTCTCACCCTTATAGGTTAAATTTAAGTATGTATTTTTGATGAACATGTTTTTTATTTGCACTCTATGACGATCAGGAACCACAACATCAACATTATTTAGCTATAAAACATCTTTAATCAAGATTTTGATTGTAAATAGTGTTGCTTTGTTGTGATTTTATGTGTCACGATATATTTAGTTCTGTCTTATTCCAGGAAATCCTTATATATTCGTCATGATCACAGTTGGTCATCAAAATGTTGTTTTTTAGGTTAATGTTTTACAATCGAGTATCAGATATTGGACTGTTCTTTCAAAAACATATTTTATATAACCATCGATCGAATGGAAATGATCAGAAATTATAATGAAAGGCGTGGAAGTACATAATAAAGAAAAGAGTTGTCATCGAAAAAGTATTACGGTCTACAAAAAGCATATTGCGAATGTAAATTCTTAGCATTTTAAAATCGATGCGTGAGTCAAGCAGGTCTTATGGTTTAGGCAGGGATAAAAATGAAAAAATATTTTGTTATGTAAATGATTTCATTGTATCTTGTGAGAGTTTGTTCGTTTAAAAAAGTCCCGGAATCTGCAAAATATGTTTTTAATGAAGGATTGAAATTGAAACTTGAGCTAAAATTACAATGGGAGAAAGAAGTGTTACCATCCTCGAGTATTTAACTCAACAACAATTAAATAATGGCTAAAAAGCAAAGGACTTTATTATTGCATTTGCAATTTATAAAATTGAAGTTTAAAACCTGTTCAAGGCTCGACGAACATGACACTTATCCCAGTAACACAAAACATAACTGTGTCACAGTAAAAAGGTATTATGAGTGAATATAACACAAAATTATAACACATAATTTTGAAGACATAAGTTCAATATTAATCTTACACTATATCAATTATGTTCCTCTACAGACAGAACATAAAAAAATAACGGTATCGCTAATTCTTTCGTAAATATAAACCAGTTAAATATTCGAACAGTGTGATGATTTGACCGTGCTTTTCTGTAATAGAAGCACATATGAAGACTAAGTCTTTTAAATATTTGTATTTCGTTAACACAATGGTCAACTCAAGACCTTAAAACCAATGTGTCATTCTCTCGCTTCGCTTATAACATCGGCGGCAGTTGTCAAGTCTTGTCGTGTCGAGTGTTCGTGTTGCATTAGACGCAACGCCAAACTGAAAACTGACAAACGCCCACTCAGTGACTTGATGAAGGTCAAAGAACGTAAGATCATGTAATTTGTTCAACAGATGTTAATGTACTTGTACACAGAAAATGAATTAAGTCAACGTTGACCTCAGATTAACTGATGAAACATTGAATATAATTATTAACAAACTCGCATAAATTTTAATTTGCGATTAAAAAAAATCAGTGTTTTCTTTCTTTGTCATAAACACATAGACTTTTGACAAATATATCTACTTATTTGTCATTTTATTTTTCTAGTGTTTTGCTGTTTAATTACGTAGCAGTGTTTTTGCACATTACGATTTTTAAAGAAATTATAAACGACTAACAAAAGGCAATATTAACATGCACAATCTGGGATAATTTATTTATCATTTGGTTTATAGTTTATTAAAGGATTTACTAGCATTTTTCTGCATGTTAAACGGTGTATAGAAGTTCGGGTAAATTACGCTTAATTTGCAGAAACGTCTATATGTACTTTTTGTATGTACCATATTTCATACCGAGCAAATATTTATAAATTTAATATATTTTATATGATGATAAAAGTTTACCTTATGTTTTGGTAATAAGCATACGATGCTCGTTTAACGCACATGCTAAATCATAACAGCTAGCTATAGCTCTTGGCATGGTTAAAAATATGCAGAGAAAAACTAGTTATATCATGTCATTCTATACTATCCTTCATTCTATACTTTCCTTCTTTAAATGCCAATAACAGAGGAGTGTGGAAAATATGTTGACCAACGTTGTATGAATCATATCTAAAATGCTTAATCAGTCTCGACATCTCAAACATTGTTCAATATCAATCATGATAGACGATAAAACAGTATCTCTTGTTGTCAAGAGTCGGCAATATGTTAGGAGGTTCAAGAGAAATTCCTCAGATGATGTACATTTGCTTTCCAGGTTGCAACGTGTAAGCAATTCTAGTTTTGTGTTATCGTATGCATCAGTCGTTGTGCCCGGTTATGTTTCGTTTAAAATACAAATTATTTTAATAGTGTACATTTGATCATACAAAATAAACCTGACATTCATATACCTAGGTATTATGACCACTGGTAACCGAGATCCTATCTGGCTTTTAACGGTATCATCAAGTGCATGCATTATTTTATCTCGAACCTAACTTGTATCTTTATACGTGTTTTTACTTTGTTAAGTTTTGCTTTCTATGACTAAATTATCATGTTCAATTTCTGGTCAAAGTGCCATTTTCGCTTAGATAATAACGGCATTGCTTCGTCCACAAGTCTAACTCTCATATCTTTCATCAGAATGTCGATAAACTGATGCATAGCAGACATGCGTTTAAGAGATGTTTTTTTATCAGAATCAAATCTACACTTTGCAGATGAGAAATTAAAAAAAAAATATACACATACGATATTGGTAAGCACTTATATATCCATTCTGATGGTTTATGTCAAAATAGACCCTGCGATATTTAAGTAGACAGTAATACAATAAATGTCTAGTAAAAGCTTTTTTATGAGAATAACCGGTGCATTATCAAACAGCAGATCTAATTACAAAATGGAAAACAAATATGAATGGACTGTTGTTTGTGATGTGTTTGTTCTATTCTGTTTTAGTTTTCAGCTAGTTCGTAAATTATGATGAGACATATGGGGCTATTATTTACTTAAAATATATGTACTTTGTACCACATCAGCTACTTACATATAAATAGCAAGCAAGAATAATGTACAACCATGTTTATAAATGTTGACAGCATGGATACCAGTAGTACATATGTTTTATTTTGCAGAGAAGAAATCAGAATAGCAATGAGATGTTTTGGGTGATAAAACGATATTTATAAAATATGATACGCTCTCAAATTAAAACTTTTATTTTTATTTCTTTTCCATTTTCAGGTCTAACAAAATGAATACAATTGCGAAAATATATTAAAAACAAAAAGCGACAGCTTGTCCAATGGTCTTATAATGCGCCAACATGCATCACTTGTGAGATGTGTTACTATTAACTAGCTAAATACTGTTTAACATGGACCTATGCATCATAAGATGTAATGTTTTATGCTGTCAAATAAAATTTGTTAATATGTGAGACTACGTTCTGACTCATATTATAATTCAGTTAAGTATTTAAAATACGGCCTAATTATTATAAAGAATGTTCTTGTTTTAAAATTTAACAAACATGGAATGTTGAGTGAGCAAGAAAACGCTGATAGTTTAAGTATTCTGTAAATGTAAATGTACCTGTTGTCGTTCTTGATATTGACAACATTTGAATAAACCACGCAGTATACTTATTTCATTAAAACTAATTTAAAACGATGTTCAATGAGGTAAGTAAGATGGGATTAAAAGCATTTGACACTGTGATTCTTGAGACGTATCATTATGCATTCAATATGGTGATACCGCAAGTTTGCATATAACAAGATACAGTTTAATGTAAAGTGTACTAAGAGCATATTGCCAACATAGCCTTAATATCGTAATGATTTCAAGCTGTCACTACAATGTCGTTACAAGTTGACATTGCGTTCCCAGGTATTCCTTTGTTAGCAAGTCTGTATTAGTGTTACATATGTCGAGCCCGTATTTTATTCCGATAAGCGTCATTAGATTACAATGCTGGGAAATCAACTCGGGACAGAAAGGGCAAAAACACAAAATAACAAGTGATTAATCTCTATAACGTGTCGAACGTATGTTTGCCTCAAGTATTTCATTTTTGAATCATGGTCGCCAATGGTAACCAAAAGTATACTGTTACCAAAGTATATTGTTTAGCAATCGAGACATCGCTGTAGTTTGATGCTTAAGATTTAAACGCATTTAATGTTTATGCACATAGTCAACAGTTGTTGAAATGGGTTTAAACCAGTTTATTACAACATATAAACATATGTTATTAGACATTCCTGGTATAAAACAAGCTAAACGTCGATGGTGAGTGTTTTTTACAGAAAGTTTAAAACTACCTGTAAAATTAATTACGCATTAGAACATATGCAAAAGCCTGTAACCAAGTATTTATACATTCGATAGTAGTTTGATTTTTAAACAGATTGCAATTGTGTAAATAAATGATGCAATATCATTCTAATTAAGATTTATTAAAGCTGTATAATATTAACATATATTGATACGTGTTCATATCCCCAGCCATTAAGTCAAAAATCCATTGGTAGCCTTAGGAATGATTACGTGACACAATAACCTTTTTTCTTCAAGTTTTCCATTGGTTAATCGGTTTATAAATGGGAATTGTATATACAAAACATATCATACTGACTGTCTACGGATTTTCACAATATCGCCTCATGGTTTATATTGAATATTATACCAAAATTCGAAATTCGAATATTTTTTTGCATACAACTATTTTGGAAAGCATATTAAATTATGTATATATTTATCATGTAAGACCTACATCGTTGTTTGCATAAATAAATAATAAATACTTTTGAATGTAATTACTCTTTTATCCTAACCAATTATATTGGTCATAAAAATAACTATATTTCTCAATTGGCGTTCGTTACAATCAATGTCTGCAACTTTGTGTTGTTCCAATTTGAAGTCCAAAATGGATATACCGAAACTGCATCAGTTGTGACAGCAGTTAAGTATTACACAACATCCATCTAGTCTGTAATGATACAACATCCGTATGGCTGCATTCACGGTTGCGTAGCTTTTATGACTTGAGACCAATATGCTGCATCCTATTTAATCAAAGTGGCTCAGTAGCGTTTTATTACATCATAATTATATTTGTATTTGTATTGCTTTAATATTGTTATAAATTTGATGGACAAGACATGATTATGGTCCTTCTACAGTTCTCAGATAAAAAGGGTTACAAGCTATATTTGTAAGTATAGTATGCATACACGCAATGAGCTAAACAAATTCTTCAACAAAATTAAGTAAAGCTTGACCCATCTTTATATTTTAACTATGCTTATCAATAACATTGTAATGCCATAGAGAAGAACAAAACAAACGTAGTGTAGCATATTTAACTTTCAACTAACCTTTATTTGTTTCACGGAAACGTGTTCAATGCGTAATTTTGCTTAGTGAAGCTGCTTAAAACATTAAAGAAACAATGCGTTCGCATTCAACGCTATAGTCCTCCTTGAAGTGATTATCCGTACTGACTGAAAGTCAAATCACTGTGGATGATCACATGTACATGTTTGTTCTTAAAATTGACACTTTAATAACAACAATAAAGAAATTAACCAGTGTAGGCAATATAGTGAACATCTTAACTGTTTTTGGCGTAACTCGCACCGTTTAGTTAATGATATATATGATTATATAACCATTCATATAATCAAATAAAAAAGCACAGTCAAATATTTACTGTTTAAAAAAGTCTGTCTTGGCCTGAAACCTTACTGCTTTTCGCCAAGGAATATCTACAGAACTATGTCATGTAAGCAAACAAAATTCAATTCCAGCTATAGATGTGCGTATATCGTTTTAAAATGCTTCTTACATAGGAATATAATAAAAGATATAATAATAATTAAAGTAAAGGCTAATATCTAATTTTTAGAAACAAATCTGAACCAGGTTGAATCTAACACAGTCTCGCCAATGAATTTCCAAGTATTATTTCAGTTGATATCATGCAGTTGCAAGCTGTTGTTTTCATTTTTAAAATGATCCTCTTATCCTTACTTTTGATAAAGAAATTATAAAGTTTTATGCAAAAGCAGAATTGGAATGTGTTCTATACAATTGGCTCAATGGGCATGGAATATAACGTTTTTTTCTCTTTACATGGCTGAATAGACACATGGTATATATAAAAATTAGTGTTTTTTTTATAACGTATATTTATAAAAGCTAATACAAATGTCAAACTTGTTTCCGGTTTCACTTATGTAAAACTGAACTGTTTTTTATTGAACTATTTTTTTTATTAAGCGTGCGTTAACGCTTAGTTCTCGCGTGTAACACGAGATAACAATGCCTCGAGATAAGAAAAGATCCAACGCAGCTTTGCGTAGATGTATCCGATCTTTGTTTATGATAGAGGTTTGGTTTTTATCGATGCCATAGAAGT
This sequence comes from Dreissena polymorpha, assembly GCF_020536995.1. Taxonomy (NCBI): domain Eukaryota; kingdom Metazoa; phylum Mollusca; class Bivalvia; order Myida; family Dreissenidae; genus Dreissena; species Dreissena polymorpha. Next base: position 87,895,036 of record NC_068356.1, read on the forward strand.
ACTGGTCCAGATAAGTATACATGTAATTCAAAATAATCTTTGCTTTAACTTGCGCTCTTACAACCTGAAACGGGGACAATGAAAACTACAACCAACGCGTTTGGATATTTTTACCTCTGATTAAATTGTCAAATTTCTCGGTATTATGCGCTATTGATTAAAATGTTTAAATATAAGTATATTAAGTTAAATTCACAAATTGTGTCAGTAAAACGAGATTTATATTTTTGAAAAAATTTGTGGGAAAAACTGTCATAGTACTTAGACTTGTGGTTGTTTTCCGATATAAATATTACTGGATATCTAAGCGGCGACAAAAACTTAACTAAAAAATGATATCATTAAGTGCGATATCATTAAGTGCGATTTAAGACGGGCTAATTTTGCAATTATTATACGTTCACTGTTAATTAGGTACGTTTATTGAAATTGTATAATATGATGTGTAAAACGCACATACAATCAACCAATATGCTCTAGATGTTGCAGCTGATACATAATCATGAAAATGTCCAGCGTTTTATACGAGGCATATAACAGGATTTTTATGTTTTCATGAACGCTGAAAGATGTTCTATTACGGCGGTAAAAGCAAGATGAAAATCCCTTAAATACGATATATTTAATTACTTAGCAATTAAATGTATAATATATATATATATATATATATATATATATATATATATATATATATATATATATATATATATATATATATATATATATATATATATATATATATTTTCATAATTAATTAATCAGAAATTCCACGCATGACAATCATTTCGTACTAGATTTCATGTCAGTTATCTAGCTACTTATAATTTGTCTTCTGGTAAATATTATATGATGCTATTGGACATATCCACAATGTATTTTTAAGTAATGAAAGCTAATACCGTGACGGAACCGTTATTGTTCTAATATATTATGTGAACAATAATATTAATATATGTGTAAATATAATTGGATATCGCCTATAAACATAAACAGTTAATTACCTTTCAGACTAAGAAACAAAATGTGTACATATCTCTCAATGCCTACTAAGTTTTATTTAACAACCTTGGAAAAGAGCATCGGACTTTTTCCGAAAAACACAATTTTGAATAACAAAATTATCATGCCGAGTAAACACGTGGCAAATATTATGAACTGATTTTGTCAGTTTACAAGAGAATTCTTTGTAAAATCTAATTACTAAAAGTTAAGACATAATTTGACTTCAAACAAAACACCGCCAGCCTATGTTTTGTCGTAATTAATTCACAAAAAGTACATTTTGGTACAATCTCCAGAATTGGGAGGTCAATGTTTGGTTTGAGAAATGTTAAACATGTTGAGAGAATGCATATGACAATTATTTGAAAAAAAGTTGTTTACGACCGCTAATTGAATTTTAACAATATGACATCAAATTAAAAAACATCTTATGCGTCTTATGTATCTACAAATGATAACTTGTTTGGGTTTATTGTAGCCGATTTTTAAAGGAGACTATCTTATGAAAAGTGAGAACAGACAAGTACCCATAAAAATTCGCTTTTTATAGGTGTTTCCTTTGATACACTTTTTTATTAATATATTATAAAGGTTCTTATTCAATATAAGACATTGTTTATGCACGATTGTTTTAGGAATGCAATTAAGCTCATTGTTAAATGAAATACATTCCGTTCATATAACCAACAACCTTTGTTAATCGTATTGCACGTTTTCCCGGATGAAGTTTTCATCTAAGGAACTGAACAATGAATGGCCTTTAAAGATGGTGTGATCTGAAAGGATAGGGCTAACGTGACTCATTAGCGGTGCAAACTTCTGTAACGAATAAACGAAATGTGAAGTTATAAACCACCTTGCTTTTGCAATCACATTCATTTTACAAATGCTCTTCAAATATCAACTAAATTGATTAGTCCTCTGAGCATCATGTGCAGATCATGGTGACGTCATGATTGCAATTATTAAGAAGGCTATTTTAAGGATGTTGTCGTGGAGAGATGCGACACGAATATAAAGCAATTAACTGTAATTAGCAGTTAATTTTGTTAGCAACCTTTAAGACACTAAATATGTACTATCTTTCAAAATGTGCCGCTGTTCCAACCCTGACCTACTTGAATTTATCCTTATCTGTTTTTCAACACAATTCGGTGTCCTTATCATGTACGGGCGTTTACTTGTACGTCGTGTATATCGTTAAGAAAGTATTCGACTTAGCTTTTAACATGGCCGAAGCGAAGTCAGACGTATGTTTTCAAGGGAAGACTGCCCTGGTAACTGGAGTAGGAAAAGGTAGCGTGACCAAATCTTTATAAAATGTATTGACTACTCAGTCTTCACCATCTAGTTATCATGTTTTTGTGGATGATGTTTATATATATATATATAAATAAAATATATAAATATATATATGGCGCACCAAGCAGCCACGGCACATTGGCTTATTTATATATATTTATATATTTATATATATATATATGGTGAAATTATTGATCCACTAAACATCCAGTAAGTTGGAAATAATGTATTATGTAATTGTTCGTAAAAACATAAATAAATAAATATGTATTTATTTATTTATTTATGTTTTTACGAACAATTACAGAATACATTATTCCCAACTTACTGGATGTTTAGTGGATCAATATTTTCAGCAAAAACTTTGATGATAAAAATACTATTTTTACGTGTGTGTGTTTTGTGATTTAATATGCAACTCGTGTCTTTGAATTCCGTAAAGCTCCCAATACTTTGCATTGACAGTTGACCGAAGCTTGTTTAAAATTATTACGTTTGAAGTCAAATTGTATGTATGTTTATGTATTAAATATGCAATTGGTCGCTTAAATGCAATAACGGATGATCGGGTGTTTGTAATAATGTGATCCTGATTTCTGATATACAAATTTTCTTATTTCATATACATACAACAATTAAACCATTAAATAAACTAGTTAATCGGTGAACAATTAAACATATTGGTGCAGGCCATCACTTTTCATGAAATAATAATTAACATAATATGCTGCAAGCTAAATGTAAACACAGCAAGCAGCTAATTATGTGTTTAAATGTCTCAGCAGGACTAAGTACAAGTCATGACCTCTCTTCATTTGTTTATCTACAACTTATCACGTTAATGGGGCGTCTTACTGTTGAATTAGTTTCCATTAATTAATCATAATAAAACATAATGGAAATAATATGGAAAGACCACTTAAACAACACTTTAATTCACTATTCAGGAAAAGTCGGTTAGCCTTATACATTAGTGCGTATGTTCTAAAATAGACATGGATACTGTCTCGTATATTAAAAATCTTGAATAGGCAATTCCTTTCTTGATTTTGGTTGTCGTTATGAGAAAATAAACTTTGAATCAACCTTAAAGTTCTCACTGGTTTTAATATTGCTTACATGTGTTTTATATGACAATCCAACAAAATGTGTGTCTCTGTGACGCGTTACGTCTGTCTGTCTGCCCGTCCGTTCGTCCGTGCGCCCGTCCATCCGTCCGCCCGCCCGTGCGCCAGTTTGTCTATTTGTCTGTCTGTCTGTCTGTCTGTCTGTCTGTTTGTCTTTGTCATGCTCTCCGACCGTCCTTCCTGCCTGCAGACCTTGTTATTGAGTCCGGTAATTACTTCGTAAAATATTTGTTTATTCTCAACTATTTTGCAATTTCTTATCTTTTAGGTATTGGCCGAGCTATCGCTGTCAGACTGGCGGCTCTTGGTGTGAAGGTTTATGGAATCTCGAGAACCCAATCCGATTTAGATGAGTTACGTCAAGAAGTAGGTTTAATCTGAGGCTTTGAATGTCTTGACACATGCATATATAAGTGCCTATGATACGGTTAATCACATACAAAGATATATGCCATATTGACCTTGATTATCTGATAAAGGATTTTGAAAAGCGTCAGTCTATTCATCACTACGAATTGTAAAACGATACTCTAAATAACCCTTTAGTACTTGTCAAGATAATGGTAATATGATAAGTAATAAGTTGCATATTTTTCATGTTACTCATGTTATGCATACCGTTCATTATAAGATTGTTATGTTCTTCGCCGTGTGAAAATATTAACATAATACAAAATGTCTTAACTGTATATTTCTAAGGTAGCTTCGATCGGGACCCGAATGGTGGACATCGCAGACTGGGACGCTACCAGGAAGATTGTGCAAGATCTCGGCCCTATCGACCTTCTCGTCAACAACGCGGGAATCACAAACTGGACCGGTTTCTTGGATGTAACAAAACAGGAGCTAGATAAGTGCGTTGAGGTGTTTTTTTGTGTAAAGAAGATATGTAGAAGTCGGCTTTTGACGTTTTTATTTTTAATATAATTTAAGCACAGCTGCATTAGGAGGTGATGCATTTCTTAAATAGTTTCGAGCGAACCCATCAATACATAATTCGAGACACTTTTGTCCGTGTTTTATATTTCGGCAGCTGCAAACTCTGTGGTTATAATTTTATGTTTCTATGCGTTTCTTCTTTCGTAGAAAACAGTATATAATTAAGACAATTACTAAGGTAGTAAACAATCTCAACAGTAGCTCTAGTTAATTTTATTTTTTGAAAGCTGAATCATAAATCGGTCAGATATATGTTGACCTGCGTCTGTTGATAAATAACAAAATCCCATATTGCATCACTAAAACGGATATCCTGTCTGACTTGATACGAATCGTTCACATTATGTCAACACAAAATGAATACAACCGGATTTCTGTAAAATTTACCAGATTATTATATATACAAGGTCAAGTTAGAAACAGTTCACAGAAAATTATTGTCAGAAAACAACAAATAAGTTATTATTCAACTGCATTTTTGGATATTTTTCCTAAACAAAATTCTAAAAATAACTAAACTGAACTACTTTTTAAAAATCCAGGTATGGTGGATAATAAGAGTCACCATTCTATTTCAAGAGCTTAACGATTTTGCTATAACCAAATGGAGAATTTAAAACCATCTCAAATTGAAAGTAATTGCAGACGACATATAGAGTTGTAAATCAATATAAAGAAATATGTTTGACTGGGTAGAAATCATTGTGATAAAAGGAGATATTGCTCATCAATAACAAGATTTTATGAGTTTTGTGCAGACGACTCTAGAAATCATAGTTTTACATAGAAATACACAGCTAGGTATGATAGTTTTTTCTTTCTTCCCTCCTGAACAACTAATGTCCTTGTATCGTTTTGAATAATGTGTTTCTTTTGGCAAACCGAATATTTTTATACATTTGTATATCGATTCCTTCTACCCATTTTGAAAGCGTGGCACTCGCTGTGCTCCGTAGAAAAAACGTGCATTACAAATCGGTCGAAATCACGTGAAGTAGTAAGAAAACCTGGTATGTGTATACACATACCTGAGAAAACACATCGTTTTTTTGACAGTTGGTCGCGACTAGTAAAACAACTGTTAACATTAATCAGGAAGAGATCGCGCTTTATAACAGAAATGATCACACAGAGATGTAATCACTTACCCCTTTTCAAATAATTTCGAGCTGAACAATTTCCCCCACACGTCTTTTTTTAGTGTATTTGTATTGTTTTCCTGAAGCCGAAGTGCTTCTCACATAATATCCATCCGACTTCCGTTGTTTTGACTTTCGTTATTAAAAACTTCGTTTAAAAGAATTATTTTTACATTTAGTTGTTGAAGCGAATTATTATTATATATTATCAATAATATAGTATACCGTGATTGTAAACATTGGCGAAATGCTTCTTACAAAGTTATTTTTTTTGGAGTGTTTATGAGGTCTGATCATGCAGTTTGCACACATCAACGGAAAGATTACAATCCAATGCATTTGTCATCGTCAACCGTTTGGAATGTCAATTAGGCGATGAGTGAGTTTTTAGCATGTTTCTTTCAATTTTATTAATCAAAAAATGGCTGCCCCCATCGTCATGAAATGACATGTGTTCGAGTTTTGATATTTCTAGATATGTATTTGTTTTTTACTATTTAAGCGTAACTTGCCCTCATCAATGTCGATATTATTAACTAGTTATATAATTTTCCGCCGAAATACGTTGAATAAACATCATTCAGATTTTTAAAAATAATGTCTATTTTTGTGTTAAAATCGATTTGTATTTTGATTGATTTTGTCGATGGTATGAGATTTTGCTGCACAAAATTAGTAACAGTTTGAAGGAAAACCACCCTTTTAAGTAAATATGTAAACATTTTCAATGTGGCACTCTTGGTTAAGTCAAATTTGAGTTCAATGCTAGGGGTCCCACACATTTGAACTTGAAGCCTCTACATGAACCTTAAGTATAAGCTACTGTCTCTTTTAAGGTGTACACGACACGAAATTATGTATGAAAAACGTACATTAGACGGATTAAGAATATGGCGTCATTACGCAATAATGTCTCTTTTTTATTTCAGTATGCACGACATCAATTTCAAAGCAGCATTTAATATTTCTCAGGTACTTCTTTTTTTGTTCGTTTAAATGTTTACATACATTTTGGACATGTCAGCAATTAAATTAATGAACCATACTACATGGACGCCATCGTTAGGCTTGGCTTTGCAAAACCTCTTGACATTAATAGTATTCGTTCATTGCTAATGGGATATGAATCCCCAACATGACACGAGTAATTTTCATGTGTTTTTTTTTTCTTTTGATGATATTTCCAGTGCACATTAACCTTTTAGCACTTTGAGCTAATGGCATTGAAGCAATAACTCATCTAAATTCATGGGGTTATGTGTTTCTCATGCGTGCTATGTTTGTGTTAATATATCATACAATTATGCAATACAATGTGCCAGTTGTGGTATCTTTCATATCCATATATTATTGTACATGTTTTTATTATATTTCAAGACATGTTTGCTTATAATGTTCCACATTTACTGCTGACGATCGGTAAAATTATCTACACAAGCGTACAAAAGGGAGGGCGACTTATGAGGATGTATAAAAAGACACGTCCACAGTTGTCTTTCTTGGAGTGATTGTGAATGTCAGTGTTATTTGCTGTTTTATAAGTTTTATAAAGTTATGTTTACATTTTACCTGTGTCGATTTGCGTTTTACATAAATGTGCAAGTAAAATATATTGGGACAATACAAATTATTTTATCTTTCTCGTGGTGCTAATAAAATTCAATACTTTATTGATGCTTTACCGGAATATTCATGTCGGTAGTCTTTTTATTTTGTGTAATTTCAAGGTCGTTGCCCAAGGCATGGTTTCGAGGGGAACGGGTGGATCGATTGTGAATATTTCAAGCGTCGCAGGACAACGAGCGGTACCCAACCACACCTGCTACTGTACCGCTAAGGCCGCCCTGGACATGCTGACCATGACATTGGCGTATGAGTTGGGGCCACATAAGGTGATTGCATAAGCATAGTTCTTATAAAACATATATATGTATTAGAGATGGGAACGCATATTATAGTATTTTAGATATTCGACCATCTTTCGAATATTCGAATCCAAAGTTCCGAATCTTTAATTCAGACGACTTTCGTCTATCAGTCATTGTTTTGAAGACAGTTGGTCGCGATCAATGGTCGCGATGATAAATGACACAGGGGAGGTAATTAGGGAAGGCGTAGTGCTTTAAGTTCACGTTCCTGTCCGTTGTCAAGGGAATTAACTAAAGATGCAACTGGTCACTAAAATATTAGCGATAAACATTTGTTATTTACATGAAATCTTCACAATATTTGTGTATAGTTTAAAATATGTCATATTGCACGAATATAAACTCATATATAGTTTATATATAGCAACGTTTCAAAATCATTGTGTCAATGATTTTTTTTGTTTAAACTAACTAATGTTGGAAATAGTTCTTGCTGCAGGTATCTTTTTTATTTCAGGTCAAAATGGAGTGTTGTATTTTAATCAAATAGTTTAACATTAAAAATTCGTTAATTAATTAAAACGTATGTTAAACGGTAGTTCGGCACCGTTTATAACGAAAATTATTGATAAACATTAACAATTCTGATATGACATATACGACATAAACTGGATGCAATTTTTTTAAATATAGATAATCACGATAAATTTGATATTTCAAAACACTTTATTTGTGTGAGTAATCAGTCTTGAAGGTGGAATAAAAATATCAAATTAGCAGACAAAAATCTGAATATATTATTGGATCACGCATATATGGGCGAATTAAAGTATTGTTCTGTTATGTTCTGATTTGTAAAACGCGTTAAATAAACGTCTCAACTGCAGCTAAATGCCCGCCGCTCCCGACAGAACACACAATTCATGTATGCGGTGATAAAATCAAAACAATAACAAAACTTTATCTCTGTTTCTAACAGATAAGTGTTAACCAGTTTTGGGCTGGTTTATTGTGTTCATTGATCAGTTTATTATTTCCTTCGTCGGTATTGCTTGTCGTTTGAAGTAGGCAATAGTGCAGGATGTCGATTGCTAGGAATAATATCTTTATAATGTACTTAATCATCAATTCATTTAATGTATTCTAACAAAATGTCAGATTAACATTTGTATTTATAAAATGAATCCGATGTACCATTTGCATCACACGAGTTAATACACCGTGTGTGTATATATAGTCCAAAATAATTCCAATATTATTCAAAGGCAACACGACTTGTGTTATTTTCAAACGGTCACATTTTGTATAGATTTAAATCTATAAAGACCTCGATAATGCCACCCATCATGTTTCATGCGATCAAGCAATAATACGAAGTCATGCGATTGAGTTCTAAGTTAAAAATTATCAATTATCGTTTTCCATATTACTTTTGTCGAGGATACCTAAATAATACGAGATCTACTGATATTGTTTGCAATCAGTACATTGGTCATGTCGTGCGTTATTTTGTACATTTTGATCGAAAATAAAACGTTACAATATTCGACTGTATTCGAATAATAAACAACACAATTTTTTTACACATGTTCAACTTTGATTTCAGAAGTCGTCTTTTTCATGCGTTAGGAACAAATTGGCAAGTGAAACATCTACATGCACGACGACTGTAACATGAAAATGTGTCAGCTTTTCGGTAGGCATCATTTTACAGAGAATATAACTGACCTGTGTTACTATTGAAGTTTATGTTTCATATTTCAGATCCGAGTAAATAGTGTCAATCCCACCATCGTCTTGACTACCCTGGGGCGGAAAGGTTGGAGCGATCCAGTCAAGAAAGCCAACGCAATTAAAAAAATACCAATTGGTCGGCTAGCTGGTAAGTTTTACTCAGGAAACTCTTATAGAAACTAAATAATCGAAACAGAAAGTGTTGACACATTTTTTCCCAGGATTTTAGCATAATTTATAATGTTTGAATATTAAGTATTGTACTACACGGAAATGTTACTGTATAATAAAATGCCGAATCTTTATTTTATCTTTTAAAGCCAAATATACCTTTTAGTCCGTACGCAAATGTAGTCATTATTTCAAAATGAAGCATAATCATCGTCAATAGGAGTGTGTAACCTGTTGTATTTTAATGTTGTAATGTAGATTTATCTATGATTGCTATTATATTTAATTTATTTTGGTTGTTACGGATTCAGAGGAGGAGGACGTGGTTGAGGCGGCGGTGTTCCTTCTGAGCGACCGGGCGTCAATGATCAATGGAGCGCTACTTCCGGTGGACGGCGGCATGATCATCAGTTGTGTTTAGAGTTGAAGCACTGAATTATGTCACTGGAATATGGCTTATACAATTCAACATGTTTTCACATATATGCACTACAGGAATGGTTTGACTCGAATAACATAATTATATTTATGGAATAGAAAACATGCTATTGATAACATTTTCTGTGCCCGTATTTTACTGTAAAACTTAAAAAAGTATACTAGATTGTATTGTTAGTAACTCTTCGAACATGTATTTCTAAATATAACAAATACTAGTACAACCCTGTTTTTATTGTCAGTTATGTTTGTACACGCTATCAGAAAACCGATTTTGAAACAGTTGAGATATGAACTTTATCATTTGTCTAAGTGGTTTAATTGTAATTATTTTTGCTTCAAAACTCTATTTCATTTTCAGTCTGATCCGCATTGTAGTTTTTCTACAGGCGCTTTTGAATATGTATTAAGCTAGATCAATTGTAGTTTTGTTATGCGTGTGCGCTCGAAATAAAAAAACAACAACTTATGACGAGTGCTTTCAGAAAAGCACGCGGCATTTTTCGGAAAATTATGCCACGGGGGTTTTGGACAACCACGAACAATTTATGACCAACACTTTGATGACTAACCAATTCAAAACATAGTTATTAACAATGATCAAGTGATTTAAAACTAACTTATAATTTTCACTATGTATGCTTAATTATATTTCGTTTTTCACAATCGTGTTCCACAACTTATCCTTGATTTGATTGAACTAAATCGAATGTGTTACAACTCACAGGCAAATACGCCTTTATATACGGCTTCTTTTTTGTGCCACAGCAGACTTTCATAAAGTCAACAGCGATTTTGTTCTTTTATTTCACATTTTCTGAAAACATAGTGTTCGTTTAAATACCAAGTTTGTTCCAATCATACATTTGAGGTCGAACATGGCCAGCCGCATAAAGTGACGACTCCTAACAAAATTTCTTTTGAAACTGCAAGGCCCAGAGGTTTGTTGTTTGAATGTTAAGTCCTATGAGTCTCTGCTACATTGGTGAAAATAAATAATGGTCAAAACTTGCCTTACCAAAAAGGTTGTATGGTTAATATAAAATAAATATCGATAAACTTCACAATTCTTAGTATCTGAAAAAAAGTTAGTATGCATCACGAAATTGTTTTTCTCTTCAATGTTTTATTCATATCATGCTCTAGGTTTAAAACTAAATATGGCCTTTGGGCCACGGGGTTTATATTTGCTTATTTTCTTATTATTTTTAATTGCCTCCTGTGAAACCGAAGTAGTTACGGGTTGAATATTTGGTATGCAACACCTATGGTGCTTATATATTATGTTTTTTTCAAAATCGAATTGATCCTAGTGGTCAATTGTTTTTTTAACTTAAATCACAAGAAATTATAACCCGCAATATAACCAAAGTACCCTTCGAGTACTGCACAACAGCTGTATACATGTGTGAGCTTGTTTTATGGTATACCACATAGCCTTTAACAAAATATTTTACCAGTTGAAAACACTCGATCATTTATCGTTGTATTTGATACAATTTATGGTAACACAGTTGCTGTATTTCTAACCACAAGTATTAATTTTAGTATATTTTGTCATGATTGTGTATCAATGTTTTGAAACTGTTTATAAAATAATTATAACTAACTGAAGCAATAAAACGCTATGTAGGGTATGATGCTTCTAATTTCAATTAAAATAACAGTACAAAAATAGCTGAACATAACAGCTGCATTATTAAGCTAATTATAATTTTTATATGACTTTTTGACTTTTTGTTTTGACTCCTAAACATTTCGGGCCATGGGTAATTTGACCAAAAATGACGAAAGATCGCCAACCGATCTTACCGACGAAACTTTTGAAACGCCGGAGGTGAATATCGCCAGACTTACTGTCAACTGGTTTATGATTCCAGTGGAATATATTGAACATTTTTATCAGTTTAAACATCAAAATTATTTTACGATCATAATTTTCTGTGATTTCATCCCACCAACAGATACGTTTCGCCACAATTCGCATAACTATATAACTAATTATAAATCACTGCACTTTCGGTAAATTTCGGCTGTCCGGTTAGCTCAGTGATTGCTTCTCACCAAGACGACAAGGGTTAAATCCTCGTTACCGGAACCACGTGAGTTTGATTGGTGGTCACCATCCCGAACAGTGTCGGGTATTCCGGCTTCCACCATTCCACAGGAACACACGAAAATTAAACACGAGATGTATTTGTCAGAAACACAATGCCCATTATTGAGCCGCTTTGAAGTCCTATATTTGACCTTGAAGGATGACCTTGACCTTTCACCACTAAAAATGTGAAGGTGAATGAGATACACGTGCATGCCAAATATCAAGATGCTATCTTCAATAATGTAAAAGTTATTGCAAAATTTTTACCATGGTTAAAGTTTTGGGACACACACATACAATGAATGACAGACAGATAGCCAGACAGAGAGAGAAGCCAAAAACAATATACCCCCGATCTTTCGATCCGGGGGCATAAAAGTACAATGATATTTTACATTTGACCTTGAAGTTTGACCTTGACCATTCAACACTAAAAATGTGCAGCTGCACAATTTGTAAAAAAGATATTGAATGGAGATTTCTTTTTTAATTTTGACCTTTGACCTTGAAGGATGACCTTGACCTTTCCCCATTCAAAATGTGCAGCTCCACGAGATACACATAAATGCCAAATATGAAGATGCTGTGTTCAATATTAAAAAAAGTTATGATAAAACTTAAACGAAGGTTAAAGTTTTAGGAAAGAAAATTACAATGATATTTGACCTTTGCCCTTGAAGGTTGAACTTGACCTTTCACCACTAAAAATGTGCAGCTGCACAAGAAGTAAGTAAGAGATTAAATGGAAAAATGTTTTTTTATGTTGACCTTTGACCTTGAAGTATAACCTTGACCTTGACTTTTCACCACTCAAAATGTGCAGCTCCACGAGATACAAATGCATGCCAAATATGAAATTGCTGTGTTCAATATTAAACAAGTTTTGATAAAAATGTAACGTATGTTAAAGTTTTAGGAAAGAAAAATACAATGCTATTTGACCTTAAACCTTAAAGGATGACCTTAACCTTGACTTTTCACCACTCAAAATTAGCAGCTACATATGATACATATGCATGGCAAATATCAAATTGGTGTGTTCACTATTGCAAAAGTTATCAAACTTTGACCAAGGTTAAAGTTTTGGGACAGAATGACAGACAGACAGGACAAAAACAATATACCCCCGATTTATCGATCCGGGGGCATAAAAAACTTCCAATACAATACAAAGAGATGAACCATTAATAATTAAAACAATCGTCCCAACTTTCGTGAATCATAAAGTTAATTAGGTCGGAGTGCTTAGACAGACTCTGGGCCCTCATATCAAGCAACCACAGACGCGAAAGGACCTGATAAATTTCGTTATACACACGTATCGGTAAATTTCGAGAATTATTCTGTAAGTAAGCCTTGCCACTCATCCAATAACAAGTTGTAAACCAATCACATGTCATTTTCACGAAATGTCTACTAGTGTGTAGGTCAGAACAAAAACTTCTCGAATGTGAAGGTGAACAATAAAGCATGTCAGCTTTCATGTCTTTGTGTTCATGAAAAACAAAATCATGTATTTGTTCCTGTTAATAAGTTTTAAATGCTTGCATGAATGTTAGTTAGGGACTATTTTGTTGCTGTACATGTGTAATTGTTTTATTTTCTTTTTATACTGGATGGGGTAGTCAACTACACATTAACTTGATTTGCATGCAATGAAAAGATCTATCGGCATAAACAAAACTATTAAAGAAATTTAATTCTTTGTTACAGTAAACGATGTTAAAAGACCATAAATAAAAAAGTAATACCAGAAAATGCCCAATGTTGTTTTTGTAAATAGCTTATGCGTATGTATAGTAAGGATGTAACTTAAGAGCATAACGGTTAGGGCTCAGATGGCTATAATATATTCTTTAAGGCCGGATCGGTGGGACAAAATTGTAATACCAGAACAATGTTGGGTCGGGTCGGGTATGTTTAAAGTTTAATGAAAAATAACTTCATTAATGACATGATCATTAATAACATGTTGTATCGCCTTAAATATTCAACTTTTTGTCAACCCATGTGTCAAGCCATGTTATAAATAATAAAGTATTTCTATTAGATCGATTTATTAAATTATAAATGAAACTGAACAGCATATACTCATTTATTAGGAATATACAACGTTATTAAATGAAATCAGCAAATGTTAGTATTCCATGCAAAATATGCCCTTATCTCAACAGTATTTACTCGGAAAGCGATAAAAGGTTAGACATATAAAAACTCGTCAAAGAAATGACGCTTCTCTCGTTTACTAATTCACCTAACATATTGTATTAGGTATGAAATTAATAAAGGTAATATTATTGGCATGGTTCTGTTAGATTCACAGAAGGCGTTCGATACAGTCGACCACCCATTCTTCTTATGAAACTTCAAGCATCCTGTCTTAGTGATGGCGTTAGAAACTGGTTCAAATCATATTTGTCTGATAGAAACCAGCTTGTTGATGTTTCAGTTACTTTTTTTCTATGGCCAGTATTACCTGTGCTGTACCGCAAGGCTCAATCCTTGGACCACTTCTTTTTAACATTACGTGAATGATATGTCAGCTATGATTAAACACTATTGTCATTATATGCTGATGATTCTGGAATCCTTGTGTCTGATAACAGTGTACTTGATGTTGAAAAGGCACTAACAGATGATATGACCTTGGTTAGCCAATGGTTGATTGGCAAACAGTTGTCATTGCACTAAGGTAAAACTGAGCCAATTGTGTTTGGGTCCAAGCAAAAACTTAGGTCACAATCAAGCATTGATCTATCTTGTAATGGTACACCCATTGCCTCTACGTCATCCGTTAAGTATCTTGGAATTAACCTGGTTACCAGTTCATAAGAGAGTTAATCAAATAATGTTAAGTCATGTCTTCAAAATTAGAAATGGCCTATCTCCAGATTAAATGAGTGAACACTTTGTTTCCCAAAATTCACTGCATAATTACAGCACTAGGCTTATCAGAAGGGTGAGTATTGTTTACCCAAGTTCAAATGTCATGGTTCAAAATCTTTTTCTTTCAATAACATTAAATTCTGGAACACTTTACTTGAAACACTCACAGAGGTCAACATGTTAGAAGACTAAAAGGTTGCCATTAAAAGTCATTTAATGAATAATATTTTAATGTTTATATAAGTATTTATTTCACTTTTTAATAAGGACATATCTACTTCGGCTATTATTTTTAATAATCATTATTTCTTTTCTTTTACTTCAAAACATTAATTTTAGCCATCGTGATAGTTTTTATTTAGATAATTTTTAATACAATTATTTCATTAAATGATAACTGTCGATATATTCATGTGTTGCAATAACTGATAATATTATCAATTGATCATAGTTTCCAGCTCCTGTAATATATTTTCTGAACACTACTGTGATTATTTGTTGGATCTCACTTGAACGGTGATATAAATATTTTATTTCATTAAATAATTGTTTTACTATGAACATTTTTATGTTTAACTTATTCCTCATTTTGTTATGCCACCAATACTAAGGACCGCAATGAAATATTTTAATACTTATGGTAGACAATCTCAGCAGTAACTCTTGTTAATTTAATTTAATTGATAACTAAATCGTGAATCCGTCCGAAGGTTGTTATTATACGTATGTTGATATATAACAAAATCTTTTATTGCATCTCTACGACGGGTTTGCTGTCTATAGAAGCGTATATGGTATACCCTGCTGCTTTGATGATGTCAACATTCTATGACGGCATGATATGAAAAAGATGTCATGGCGCAAAAATAAATAACTCATCGTATCGCCTAAAAAACTATGATGGCTAGTCATTTTCAAAAGAGCATGACGCTAAAAAATATGTTGATTTGTCGACTTAGATCATGTCGACCAAAACAATTGGCATGACGCCTTATCTATGATCGCTCCGCCCACTTAATCACGTGGCTCAGCGGGTAGCAAACCTAGACAAGCTTACACCAAAATGGCTTCATTGCCTATATACTGCATGTAGATTATCGCGATATTCCGGATTTTTTTTATGGACTTTTTGACACCATATGACACTTGTATAAGGGGTTTGTGTCATTTAGTTATTCTGCGAATGCAAAAAAATATACGTTTATAGAGAACATCAGCTAATTATAACGGGTTTTTTGGTACATTAATAACGCTCTCAAACGCTTGCGCGCTGACCGAAATCGAACCTGTTATTACGTGTGATGTTGGTATTAGCAATAAATTAACACTGCTTCAACGGAATTTGCCCATGTTATTTACGAAACATTTCCACTCGTGTATTTGACACGAAATAGCGCTTTAAACTGGGATTTCGGTGAAGTTTTACACGCTTTCTGACACCGAGTGTACCAAAATCCCACATGTTATTACGTATAAAAGTGATATTAATAATATTAAACATTGCTTATGGGACATTTATCAATCACTATAATTGAAAGTGCAAGACAGCACAATAAGTTTGGTCATTGTCATATATAAAGTAGCGCCGTATGAAGGGGAATTCAGTAAAGCTACCTGTATCAGACGCTGGCGCAGGTACCGACTTCTCCCAAGTTCGGCATTTATTGGTTTTATCAGTAATAAATAAATCTTATTATGTGGCATTTATCGATTCGATTCTATTAAAATAAAAACATATAATCGTTTTCACTTGTTTCTGACACACACACAACTCGATTAATAACGGGGATTTCGTTAAGTTACGCAAAGTTGGTAGCAATCTTCTCTATTATTCTACAAGCACACGTGATATAATTCATACTTAATAATGCGTAGTTATTTCTAACATAACATTTCCAGTTTTTTAAATAAATAAATGCTCCATAAGGGTGATCTCGGTAATTCTACACATTGAAGCTTCCACTTGCTCTTGTCATTGTTTGAAATTGTATTTATTTAATTAATCTAACTTATGTATACCGAATGTCAGAGTTACATAAAGCCTATACACACCGTTTTTGCCTTATTTCATTTCCGCTTTTTTCCGAACAAATCAAACGAAACTCGTTGAAAAAAAGAGAACTAGGCATTCGATCTCAAAGGTGGATTAAAAGCGTTCATTGGTGAAATCACATGTCTGCACATGCGTAGATACCGTTATTAATATAATATATCACGTGTCACCTTCTAATAACATGTATAATGGCAATAAAGTGCATTACCATCAGAGTAATAAAACACAGCACAAATTTGGCTTCATGCTGGGTTTTATTTCTCTTTAAGTAATGCAGATAAACCTCGCTTCTGTATATTAATGACCTAGTAACTGATTAAACTATTTTAAAAAACGTGAAATATTATGTGATAATCAGATCGATAACATAAACTATTTAAATCTGCTAGTATATCAGATAAAAAATATATTATAATTGTCGTTGACAGTGTTGACGTTCAGTTGTTCGTGAGGAGGACCGCATGCATTCATACATCTCTTACACTTCTCAAGATCTCTTTTCGGCTTTGGAAACGATATAAATTAAATGCCACCAACTAATCTTTCAGGATATCGATTGTCCGAGTTACATAGTCCCCATCGACACCGTTTTACCATGTTTAATCTACTTTTTAAAGAGGAAAACAAAAGAAACTCGCTAAAGTAAAAGTGAACCTATACATAGCTTGTCTAGAAAATGGCGGACAGTTCGTTGCTAACTAACGCGCCCGATTAATCGATCGCTGATTGGTAGATCAGTTCTTAGATAAGAACTTGATTGACAGGCGGCGTCATGTCAATTTTCGGGAAAATACGTAAGCGTTTCAGTCGAGACTTTAACTTTATGTCGTTATGTTGAGTAAAATTAAGAGGGAAAAACTTACAAAACTATGACGACATACCATGTTATTTCACTATATAAACTAATCCGGCATAACCATAGTACTAGGTGTACTATAGAAACGTATATGGTACACCCTGATACTGTGATGATGTCAACATTCTATTACGGCATGATATGAAAAAGGTTTCATGGCGTATAAACACAACTCATCGTGTCGACTAAAACTAGGATGTCAAGTAATTTTCACAAGAGCATGACGCCTAAAATTATGTTGATTTGTCGACATAAGATAAGTTGTCAAGACCTAAACAACCCGCATGTTGACATAAGAGCCTAAATCTCTGACGATATTTTAACCTTTAGCCGTCTTGTAAATTTAACTATTTCTGTGTTGTTTACTGTATGACGGTATGACTTGCAAGTAACATAATGTTGACATGGTGATATAACTGAAGGAGTCGATATAATTTATGTGGACAAAGGGCGTTGTTTAAAAATTATGGAAGCGTATATGGTACCAAAATAAAATGGTCATGCCGGATTAGTTTTTATCGACTTACTGTGAAAGAACATTTTTAGTTCAGTTTTTATTGTGCTATATTGTTTTGTTTATTTTTACTCATTTTTAGTTCAATTTTTATCGAGCGTCATTCAGTACTTTATTACGATTCATCCATACACTAGTGCTATATGGCTTTTACATAGATAGTGACACTTTTGTTCAGTTCTTTCAGAATAACCAAATTGAGGGACATTTTTTACGTTTAAACGTGATATGTCTGTTGTTAATCTTGATTTTGCTATCCTCTGCCATAGGCGGAGGAATAATACGTCCGGCACGTTTGTGTCCGGAGCCATACCTTAGAAGTGCTGTGGCGGATTTATTGAAACTTGGTATGAGTATATATATGTATAAGAGGATGATGCACGCCAAATGGCATTGTACACTATCTGTTAATAATGGAGTTATGACCCTTTATATCTTGAAAAAATGCGTTTTAATATAAGCTTAGATATTTATCTCCATTAACACATGAGTCAGAGCCATGAAACTTGCCATAGTTGTTCTCAATCATCTGGGGGTGCTTCACATTCAACACCCATAATGCTAGGGTTTAAGTTCAAGGTTATACATTGAGTTCAAAGGTCGCAAATTTGATTCATTAATAGGTCATTGTATCAAAGGACTATGTAATAACTGCATTTTATTGTCTGCAAACCCATCCAATTAGTTACACAAAATAATTGAGAAAAGACACAACCCTTCACCTATACCTTTTCTTTCAGTTCTACACCCATCCATAAACACAATTTATTTGGTAGGGATATCAATTCAAGGATTTTGCTTGTTATCTTAATGTTTGTATGTTTATGATATATTATTCTCAAAATGATGGAGGTCAAATGTTTTTGTTTTTATGCCCAGAAGGAGAGAATATAGTGATCGGACTGTCCGTCATACTTTTTATAAAAAATGCTTATTACTTCTATGTCACTTCAGATGTAACCTTCATATTTGGTATGCATGTGTATATGAACAAGGCCTTTCCATACGCACACACATTTTGACCCCTTTGACCTTGACCTTGAACGTATGGTCCGCGTTTGGGTTTCAAAATCTGCGTTAGGGTTTCAAAAAATGCTCATATAACTTCTATGTCGCTTCAGATGTAACCTTCATATTTGGTAAGCAGGCATATATGAACAAGACCTTACCATACGCACAAAATTTTTGACCCCTTTGACCTTGACCTTGAACTTAGGATCTGCGTTTATGTTTCAAAATCAGCGTTTAGGTTTCGAAAATGCTCATAACTTCTATCAAAGCATTTTTCGGGGGCATATGTCATCGTATGGAGACAGCTCTTCTTCATTCAACTTTAACCATTCCTATAACTCTCGAAATATTTGAATGAAAGTACAAAACACTGTTATTCATGCTAATTTAATCATTCTGATTCGATGAATAATTGCCCATAGTGTTTTATGTTTATGACATATTTTTCTCAAAATGATGGACGTTCAAGTGTTGTTGTTTTTTTTTCAACATTAACCATTTCTATAATTCTGAAAACATTTGAATGAAGCTACAAAACAATGTTATTCATGTCAATGTTAATCATTCTGATTCGATGAGTTATTGCCCTTTGATACCATAGGCATTATAAGGTTTAACCTTTTAGGTTTCTGCACTCAGCAGCCACTAATTGAATTTATATTCAAAATATAGAAGTACCAACATGCTCAAATGGTCACATATGTATATACATACATACGTACATGCGTACATACGTATGTATGTACGTACGTGACGGAAAAGTAGAGCGCTCCGTCCTTCAACAGCTATTGGTCCTTTCAATGCCTATGTCAATAAATTGGCTGTCCAATGTTTAGATCACATAAGCACTTTAGTGCTCATGTTGATATTTGATCGGCCTGTGTCCGTCGTGAACCTTTGCTTTGGGAACACTAGAGACCGCATTTCTTCTCCGATCTTCATGAAATTTTGTCAGGACATTTGCCCAAATCATACTTCAACTGAGTTCTAAACTGGTCATGTGGGATCGAAAACTAGGTCACTTGGTCAAACAAATAAAGACCTTGTGAATACTCTAGAAGTCACAGAGACTTTGCCAAAATGTTTAAATGTGTACAACAATATGAGTGAATTTATTTTAGCAAAGAAAAAAAAAACAACGTTTAACTACTTCGTAATCAATCCCTATAACAAGAATATCAATTTGGTGTTGCTTATCGCCACATTGTAAATAAAACTCGAAACAAAACTTACTCGAACTAAACAAACTTAACGATAAAATTTGCAAAATATAACCACTTTTTTAGCATATAGTTGTGCATATGTAATTAGTAACCATCCAATGTTTCAGTCAAGGCCAAGAACAAAGAAGTCGCACGTTCAATCGATTCAGGAATTGGCAGTTGCTCCCGCCGCATTTCACACACATGTTCTAGGACGGGTATGAAGTCATCTTTAAATCCAAAGTGTGGTTTCTTTACAAAGTATCTCTCTTGAATACGATCAATGGTTTCAAATTCGCAAGGAAGCCGAAATGAAAAATCTCGGGTTCCATACGCCTCAGGCTGGTAGTAACTTACTATCGGTATCCCATTTGGTGCTTCCACATGCCTTTGCTGCCGAATCCGAAGAGAATTCCATAGATGGGTGAAAGAGTTCAGATCACGTTGTATTAATGGTATGAAACAGAATCCCAAGCAATCTTAATGTACAGGATCATCAATCCGAAGCAAGCCGCTGTCTACCATATCCTAAAAATAGTTCCTCCAAAACACAGTAAAACTGACTCTTAAATTTACCCACAAACGTTCAATTTTTTGATTGCCAGTTGATCTCCCAGTGATGTAACTGTTCATTCCAGACATGTTATCCCTGTCATTAAACCTAAACGCTATCTGCATAGCCCGTGCCCAAACGTTTTCTGTCCCTGCATCGCCACGAGCCAGACGTGGAACGCGACCAATCCGTTTCACAAAGTAAACAAAGAAGCCCGCGATAATTCGAGAGTCATTATTCGAATAACATGCCTCCAACCATAATATTCATCTGGAAAATTCATCAACCGCCCCATGTATAGCAATTTCAAAAGGCTTTAGCTTATCATACCCATCAATGTGTATAGTAAAATTAGGACCTTTATTGGTATAGACTCTGCGTCGCAGGCGATGTGCAGACCTGAGAGCAACACCCTAAGGATCAATTACCTTCAATACACACCGTGTTGATTCTTGGGTTACTTTGACATGTGTGGTTGTGTTGACCCGTTTCCATATAGTTTTATAACCAAATACAGCCATCCCTCTTTTATATACTTAGCGAATCGCTCGTATAACGTCTGGAAGAGGAGACGACGCGTTGCGTCTTTTGAGCCCTAACCTTCGCAGTATCCGTTTCAGTTGACTCAAACTGAGAGCAGTGTTGTGTAGGAAAAGCAAAAATCCACATATATCCAGACGTGTATAGCCCTGTTTGTGATAACGCGAAATCCAAACATCCCTTTCTTGATTAGAAAGTACAGCTAACGAATAGTCAACATATATCAGTGCCACAAAGACACAAATCTGCAATATAAAAAAGTTGTGAGTAATAAAACACATGTTTTGCATGTATTCGTTAAAGAAAAATATCTAAATGAATCAATCGAGATTTGAGCTCTCTAAATGGTCATAAAACTCAACGAACACATTAATATTTATTGTTTGCAAACAGTGTATGTTATTTTTACCTTTATGCCAAGCATTCCTGCTTTAAAAATGGACTGTCTGAGGTCTTGCGTGTTTCGAAAGAATATACCAGAAACTAATAATCTGTTCGACGCCGGAAGTCATGAGCCAATGTTGCAATAATGTGATGATGTCAAAAATTTTCGACGACATGATTTGAAAAAGGTGTCATGACGTAAAAAATAACTCATCGTGTCGACTAAAACTATGATGGCAAGTCATTTTCACAAGAGCATGACGCCATAAGTTATGTAGATTTGTCGACTTAGATCATGTCGACCAAATATATTTTCGGGAAAAACCGGAAGCATTTACGTCGAGACTTCAACTTAATGTCGTTATGACGAGTAAAATTAAGGTTGCAAAAGCTACAAAACTATGTCGACATACCATGTGATTTCACAGTAAATCGATATAAATTAATCCGTCATGACAACATTATTGGGGAGTACCATATACGTTTCCGTAGTGTACCATATTCTTTGACGGCATGATATGAAAAAGGTGATATGGCGTACGAAATACCTCATTGTGTCGACAAAAACTATGATGGCAAGTCATTTTCACAAGAGCATGACGCCAAAAATGTTGTTGATTTGTTGACCTAGATCATGTCGACCAAATATTTTTCGGGAAAAGCTATGGAAACGTATATGGTACACCCTGATACTGTGATGATTTCAACATTCTATGACGGCATGATATGAAAATGGTGTCATGTCGTCAAAAATAATTCATCTTGTCGACTAAAACAACGATGGCAAGTCATTTTTAAAAGAGCATGACGCCTAAAATTATGTTGATTTGTCGACATAAGATATGTTGTCAAGACGTAAACAATCCGCATGTTGGAATAAGAGCCTAAATCTCTGACAATATTTTATCCTTTAGCCGTATTGTAATTTTTACTAGTTCTGTGTTGTTTACTGTATGACGGCATATATCTTGATGACTTGCAAGTAACAAAATGTTGACACGGCGATATAACTGAAGGAGTCGATATAATTTATATGGACAAAGGGTGTTGTTTAAAAATTATGGAATCGTATATGGTACCCAAATAATATGGTCATTCCGGATTAGTTTATATCGAATTACTGTGAAATAACATGGTATGTCGTCATAGTTTTGGGTTTCAATATCTGTGTTAGGGTTTCAAAAAATGCTCATAACATCTATGTCACTTCAGATATAACCTTCATATTTGGTAAGCATGTGTATATGGACAAGACCTTACCATACGCACACAATGTTTGACCCCTTTTACCTTGACCTTGAACTTAGGGTCCGCGTTTGGGTTTCAAAATCAGCGTTCAGGTTTCGAAAAATGCTCATAACTTCTATCAAAGCATTTTTCGGGGGCATATGTCATCCTATGGAGACAGCTCTTCTGTATTCAACTTTAACCATTTCTATAATTCTCAAAACATTTGAATGAAAGTACAAAACACTGTTATTCATGTCAATGTAATTATTCTGATTCGATGAGTTATTGCCCATAATGTTTGTATGTCTGTACTCAGAGGTCACTAATTGAATTTGTATTAAAAATATAGAAGTACCAAGATGCGCGTACGGTCACATATGTATATATGTAAATACATACGTACGTACGTACGTACTAATTGAATTTGTATTAAAAATATAGAAGTAACAAGATGCGCGTACGGTCACATATGTATATATGTAAATACATACGTACGCTCGTACATACGTACGTACATACATACATACATATGCATGCATGCATGCATACATACATACATACATACATACATACATACATACATACATACATACATACATACATACATACACACACACACGCACACGCACCCACACACACGCACGCACGCACGCACGCATGCAAACATACATACACACACACATACATACATACATACATACATACATACAGACATACATACATACATACATACATACATACATACATACATACATACATACATACATACATACATACATACATACATACATACATACATACATACATACATACATACATACATACATACATACATACATACATACATACATACATACATACATACATACATACATACATACATACATACATACATACATACATACATACATACATACATACAAACATACATACATACATACATACATACATACATACATACATACATACATTCATACATACATACATACATACATACATGCATGCATGCATACATGCATACATGCATACATGCATACATGTATACATGCATAAATGCATACATGCATACATACATACATACATGCATACATGCATACATGCATACATGCATACATGCATGCATGCATGCAAACATGCAAACATACATGCATACATACATACATACATACATACATACATACATTCATACATACATACATACATACATACATACATACATACATACATACATACATACATACATACATACATACATACATACATACATACATACATACATACATACATACATACATACATACATACATACATACATACATACATACATACATACATACATACATACATACATACATACATACATACATACATACATACATACATACATACATACATACATACATACATACACACACACACACACACATAACTCATCGTGTCGACTAAAACTATGATGGCAAGTCATTTTCACAAGAGCATGACGCCAAAAGTTATGTAGATTTGTCGACTTAGATCATGTCGACCAAATATATTTTCGGGAAAAGCCGGAAACATTTACGTCGAGACTTCAACTTAATGTCGTTATGACGAGTAAAATTAAGGTGGGAAAAGCTACAAAACTATGTCGACATACCATGTTATTTCACAGTAATTCGATATAGATTATTCCGGCATGACCACATTATTGGGGTGTACCATATACGTTTCCGTAGAAAAGCTACAAAACTATGATGACATACCATGTTATTTCACAGTAAGTCGATATAAATTATTACGGCATGACCACATTATTGGGATGTACCATATACGTTTCCGTAAAAAGCCGGAAACATTTACGTCCTAATTTTAACTTAATTTCGTTATGGCGAGTACAATTAAGAGGGAAAAACCTACAAAACTATGACGACATACCATGTTATTTCACAGTAAGTCGATATAAACTAATCCGGCATGACCATATTATTGGGGTGCACCATATACACTTCCGTAGCTGTCCCACTTGGAACGAATCGTCCACATTATGCCAACATAACATGAATACTGCCGGTTTTATGACAAATTGACCAGATTATTATATGTCTCACACTACTATATATATATATATATATATATATATATTAATGTACATATTTTTGATTATATTTCAATGACATGTTTGCTTGTTATGTTTTACAATTACTTATGATGACCGTTAAATTATCTACACACGCGTACACAATGAGTGCAACTTCTGAAGATGAAAAGACAGACACGTCCGCAGTTTTCTTTCTTAAGATGATTGTGAATGTCGGTGTATTTTTGTTTTGTTTTTTGTTATATGTTTTATTAAGTTATTTTCCATTATCCTGTGTCAAGTTGAGTTATACATGCAAATGTGCGAGTAAAATATATTCGGAGAATACAAATTCATGTTATGTTTCCCATGGTTCAACTACAATTCAACGCGTAAATGAATGCCTTACCAGAACACGTGTGTCTGTAGTTTATTTAGTGTGTGTAACTTCCCAAGGCATGGTTTCGAGGGAAACGGGCGGAGCCATGGTAAATATTTCGAGCGTCGTCGGACAACGAGTGGTTCCCAATCAGTGAAGAAGGCCAATGCAGTTAGAAAATACCAATTGGTCGGCTAGCTGGTAAGTTTAAAGGCAGGAATCTCATTGATATTGAAACACAATAATGAAGCAGTAAGTTTTGGAAATAAAAATTGTCATAAGATGTTTTCATAGTGTAAGAGTTGAATATTAGGTTTTTTTTGCTATATGGATTTACCTCTATATATATGCAATGCTAAATATTGATTTTTTAAAGCATGCTGTGTCTTTAAGTACATACGAAAAAATAAAGTAAACATTACAAAATATAGCGTTACAATATTCCACAGTTGTTGCTCGCTTAGATTATACTCTTTATTTTACTGCTGGGCTGTACAACCAGCTTTGGTTGCGCAATGTATATTATGTTTCAAGAGGAGGCGGCGGTGTTTCTTCTGATCTGAGCGACCTGGCATCAATGATCAACGGTACGCTTCTTCCGGTGTACAACAATTGCAATTTAAAAGAAGGCACAAATTTAGTGAAAGATATATAGGGCAGGCGTTTCTAAAAAAACATCGAACCTCGAATAACAATTAACACATACATGATACACACAATTACATGTACATTGTACTATTATGAAAACATTAACAGTCAAAGGGGAGTATCTACTGTTAAACTTAAATGCAAGATTTAGAAGAGTTGTCTCCCATGTTACATGACCTTAATTCAGGAAAAAATGTAACAAGTGAAAAGACAAACTTAGAAAATGTTTAAAATTAATAAAACTTTAAACACATTTATCTGATGCGGAAACAAACGAAAGTTTTAAACAATACTTATGTGGTTTTCAACAATTCAAATGAAAAGTTCCCATACAAAATATCATTTTAATTCAAATAGTTGGTATGGTGTCTGTTCAAAATCACTGAACAAAAAATAAACTTTGACCACTTTCATTTAAAAATGATACAATTTTTATACAATAATTACAATTTAAGAGACATCTATACCAGTATATGGTTTATTTCGAGCTGTAAACACCTTTTTTCAAAGATATTTCCCAAATAAAGTAGAAATTGATCTTTAAACATGTAAGATCAAGACTTGCAAAAATAAAATGGTTGCACGGGCAAAAATCACAATGAAATGATTTCAGAATCCAAATGGATATTATATTCTGTATCTTGTTGAAAAAAGTATATATTACCATGGTAACAAACATGGTTAAACTTTAAACTTAATACAAAAATAAAAGTAGCAAAGCTTGAAATTGTACAAATAACGATATCTTCACTTAAATGCAAAACTGGACTCGGTAGGTTACATGCAACCATTATAGGTTACATAACACCAAACGCAAATATCTGAAATTTGAAACAAAATGGATACATTAAACAAAATACTCTAGAGTCTGTGCAAATTGCCTTTCCCCAAACCGGTCTGGTGGGCGACGTTGGCGTACGGGTCTGCTAGGTGGAAAATTCTCATGTATAGACGGGGTAAGAGAACTGCTACTAGAACTTGATTCGTGGGAGAGAGGTGAACCCACAGGACTTTCTACAGGAGTGGAATGACTGCCTGTGACTGACTGGTAGCTTGGACGTACAAGACTGGGCTGTGAAATAGAATCAGGAGGGTGAGATTGACAACAATGAGAATTAACAGGAGTACTGATGCTGGTCACTAAGGGTATCACGTTTTTACGTTTAAACGGTCGCGTTTCGTGTTTTGCCGAAAAACCTTTACAAAATCAATAAACGTTTAAACGGCAGTCAATATCAACATAATACCTTTTAGTTCATTTCGTTACGACGTTGCAAAGCTTATTAACAGCTGCCGAAAAAGATTCATATTTGTATCATGTGCGTCAATGGCCCTTATTCACAATACCGTAAACATAACAATACACCATGTACGGACTAGACGTCTTGAATATTAAACGCGCGTCGGCACGAAGTGCTCGATACATTTTCCCCGTCATTTGTTGCATAAGCATGCCCCGAATCGTCTTGAACATTCGACGCGCGTCGATTCGAAGTGCTCGAGGAAATTTCCCCGCCGTTTCTTCATCGGCATTCATGTTTAGAGATATGACAAACAAGACAGGTCGCGGCAAAAAATCTCCGTATAGGAACTTTTTTTACTAAAATTGAAGTATGCGGAAAAGAAAAGGTTAAATGTAACTTGTGTTGAGCTGAGTTGGCGTTCAAAGGTGGAAGTACGGGGACCATGGCGAACCACATTAAACTGGTTCACAAGTCTGTGCGACTGGATGCAACTAAAACGTCCGCAGACGATAGTGAGAAACAGCAGCGGAAGCTAACTGATTATGTCAAACCCACGATGTCTCGGCAAAAATGAATAGTTTGCACAGAGAAATTAGCCCTCATGTGTGCGCAAGATCTCCGACCTAATTCCATTGTAAATGGAGAAGGTTTCATTGTCTTTTGTCGAGAGCTTAATCCGTCATATGACGTGCCGGGCCCTAGCACAGTGTCAACTTACTTTACAAAAATGTACGAGTCGGAAAAAAGCGAACTGCTAAACGTATTATCCATGCAGACTGGCGTGGCACTGACATCGGACCATTCGACTAACCTTGCAACGGAGGGCTATATTACAGTAACTTGTCACTTCATTGATGAAGGTAAGCACAAGCTATAAATGCATTGATATATTTTTAATTGCATAATTTTATACCAAATCAGTTTATGGAAACCACAGTACCATGGTACATTAATCATTAAATTATTTGAAATTTGACATTTAGTTCGTATACATGTTTATAAATTATAATGAAATAGGACATATTTTAAGTTTACTGTAGTGATGCAATGATTAAGTAAACAAATATACGTCATGCACGAGTTTGTCAATTTGGATGTAGGAAAAAATACCTCATCACGTTAGGGAAATTTGAATGTTGACTTTAGTATAATGCCAAAAATGATAATGTATCTTGTAAAAAAATGCTAATTTTATCATGCAAGAACTTAATAAGATAGTTTAGGTATTCCATTTTATGTTTGCAGATTGGAATTACCACAACAAAGTGTTGGCCACTCGAGCTGTCAAAGAGCGACACACTGCAGAAAATACAGCAGCGGAAATCAAATTGATAACCCAGAAATTCGGCATTAAAGATGAGCATGTTTCCGCTATTGTAACTGACAATGCGTCGAAAATGGTGGCGTGCGTACAATAACTTCAGTGGACTCACGTACGCTGTTTTGGACACACGCTACAATTGGTATCCGGACAATCGCTCCCACGGACAGTCGCTTCTACGCAAATTTTCACAAGGCGGACAGTCGCTCCAACGTTGTTTTGACAACCCGGACAGTCGCTCCTACATAATTTTGACAACCCGGACAGTCGCTCCTACATAGTTGTAACACCATGGCGATTGGTTATAAGTTATATATCCTACAATTAGATGCGAAACCTTAAAACAAAGTATACGCCGATCAAAGCCTAACACCTATAATTAGCCGACAATTTCAATTATCATTTTAATTTATAAATGTAAATATGAGCTAATTTCCTTTCTGTACATTCGTGTGCAAAATAGAAAAAATACAAGTTAAATAAAGAACAACATTTCAACATCTCATGCGTTTTTTATGTTTTATTTCATTCGAAAAATTTGCACTTATTCCAATAGATGTAATGTATTAACGGTTGTCCGGGGTGTCCATATAACGTAGGAACGAATGTCAAAATAATGTAGGATCGACAGTCCGGGTTGTCGAAATAATGTAGGAGCGACTGTCCGGGTTGTCAAATTAATGTAGGAGCGACTGTCCGCCTTGTCAAAATTAGCGAAGGAGCGATTGTCCGTGAGAGCGATTGTCCGAGATTCGCTACAATTGTCCATTCGTGGTGGGTTTGAGAAGTCGGAGACTATCAAAAAGCTACTGGGTTCATGCAAAAGATTAGTAAAACACTTCCGAAAATCCGTAATCGTCTCAAATGCACTCGAAGAAAAACAAACGCAAATGGGCTTCTAGGAAAACAGCTTAATCATTGACTGTGAAACAAGTTGGAGTTCATCATACGACATGCTCGAAAGGCTTCTCGAACAGCGTTTACCGGTGTATGCCGTCTTGCATGACCCAGCCGTAACAAAGATGGCTGATGCGCGCTCTCTTAACCTAACTGATCACCAGTTGAAAATAATCGAGGGTCTGATCCCGGTTGTAAAACCGCTATATTTTGCAACGAGAACAATGTGTGCAGAGCTTTACCCTACCGTCGGTGGTATTTACCCGATACTTTTCAGTATAATAAACCACCAACTCGCTGAGAATGTCCAGGACACTCCCGCTGTTGCAAAACAAGAAACAGGAAAGACGTTTATTCTGATTTGGTGAAAATGTATCACATTGACAGTGACGAAATCACATCAAGCTTGCCGGTCATTTGCACTTTTCTTGATCCCAGGTACAGATCATTGCCGTTTCTGACGGAGCCCAGCGGAAACTGGTTCATGAAAGCGTGCTTGAGCGTGTGGACGCTTTACAGTTACCGATGTCTCAACCAAGAGCCGATAGCCCAAATATAATCTCTCAACCAGGGCCAAGAAAGCGATCAAAACTTAACCAAGATGACATGGCTTTTTTGTTAGGTGGATATTTCCAGGCAACAACCAGTGCTACACCGTCAAATTGTGCCGAAGAACTTGAGCGTTATCTGTGTGATAAAGCTGTCTCATTAAGTCAAAGTCCATTTCTATGGTAAATAATTGACAATGGACACCTATCCACGACTTGCAGTTCTTGCGAGAAAATTTGCCGGTGTCCCAGAAACTTCCGTACTATCGGAGCAAGTGTTTTCCGTTGCTGGAGCTACCGTTACTTAGCTTAGGGCGTCCCTAGACTCTACAACTATGGGCAAAGTAGTGAGTAAACTTTTACGGGACGACGCCAGCGAGTTCATTACTGAATACTGATGCAGCCGTCTACATCTTGTTGAATAAAGCATTGAACATTTTACAACAGGTTTACTCTTATTGAAGAAATGTGGGTTCGATAATATTTCGTCTTTGTTACAGAATATTAAGGCATGTAAGTACACAAAGTGTTACCCAATGGTTTGACAACGGCGAGTACAGTTGGTTTTAATATGCCGTCATCGATCTAATGCGATATGCACTGAATATAACTTCCTGATATAATAAGCATGTGTACCCGTACTACTTTCAGTTCGGAAATGCGATGGCACTGATGCTTTTAAAACGAACATAAGGAAACCGTTTAAACGGTAACGTTTTGTTTAATTCGTTTCGTTTAAACGTTTAGCAAAATCTGTAATCGTGATACCCTTACTGGTAACTTGGCCTGGAGTTACAACAATACATGTGTTAGGGTTCCTTCTCTGTGGAATCCTGTAAAGTTGTACAAACGAATCAGAATTTGAACTAGAGTCACTATCACTACCAGAATTTTGACTATGCTTTGAACACGTTCTGACCTTGCGGACAGTTTGTGATTCCTGTTCAGGTTCTGGGAAAGAAACAAAAGATAACAACATGTTCCTGTGCAGAGTTCAAATAGGTCCCTTGCGGTTCTCTCTCTGTACTCTGTACAAAGGCTGGCCTTCATATGGGATATCAAGAACAATGTATGGTTCTCTCTCCCATTCGTAAGCCAATTTATGTCTGCCTTGCATAATGACTTGTCTAACAAGTACAAGATCGTTAATGAAGATCTGATTCTCTTTCACTTTACTGTCATACAGAGCTTTGTTTTGTGCTGCACGCTTTTTGGCGCACTCACCAGCAACTCTGTATGCGAATTTGAGGCTGTCCTGCAATTTTGAAATGTATGCAGAGTGACATGCCTCTCCTTCATTTCCTGGAGTTGTGCCAAGATATGCATCAAACGGTAATCTTGAGTGCCATCCGAACATTAAGAAATGAGGGGAATACCCAGTGGAGCTGCTCTTTGTAGCATTGTATGCCTCTACCAATGAAGAGATGTAGTCTTTCCAATTTGACTTCTTCTCATCACACAGAGTACCCAACATGCGGAGCAAGGTACTGTTATACTGCTCTGCTGATGGATTACCCATGGATTAAAAAGGTGCGGTCCCGGTCTTCCGCAAGATTGCAAGTTCCTTAATGACCTGACTCTCAAAGTTTCTGCCTTGATCAGAAAGGAGTTGCTCAGGGAATGAGTAATGAGCAATAAAATGTTCGAACAAGGCCTTGGCAGTTGTGTTTGCCTTCTGATTGCGACAAGGGATTACCTTGGCATAACGAGTAAAATGGTCCGTTATAACCAGCACATCCGCATAACCACCTTTACATTGATCAACTTTAAGCAAATCAATGCAAACAAGTTGCATTTGCCTGGAAGTCTCAATGGAATTAGATTTGCAAAAGGAACAATTGGCGTTTTCCTGCAAATACAACTCCTACATTTAGCAACATGGCTGTCAATGCACTGGTCCATGCCTGGCCAGTAAAAACGCTGTTGAGCAAGCCATAGAGACTTGTCGCGCCCTGGATGGCCAACATCATAATGCACACCCCGACATGCTATTAAGCGATACGAATATGGCACCACGAGTTGTCTGACTTGTTCACCATCTAGTATGGAATTGCGATTTAAAACTTCATCAATAAGTGATAAGCAATCAAAATCCCTACTCAATGTTTTGACATTGACTGGTAGATCCTTAAAATCTTAAGGCTTTGTACCACTATGAACCATGTCAATGACTTGTGAAATATCACGGTCAAATGACTGTTCTTTTGACCAATCAATTTGGTTTACTGTACAAGTCAAAGGTATTGCATCCACAGAAACCATCTGTAAAGCAGACACACCTGCCAGACATTCAACGGCTGGTTGCTGAAATGAAACAGACTCACAAATAGCTTTTATAGCATCAGAGAACAACTGTGGTCTCCGGCTAAGACCATCGCAATCTAAATTGAGTTTACCAGCTTTGTAGGTAATGTCAAAAGTGTACACCAATAAAGCGGCGACCCATCGCTGACCGGTAGCATCAAGCTTTGCTGTAGACATGACATAAGTTAAAGGGTTATTTATTGTCAGTTGTAACAGTAAATGTTGTGGCATACAAAGTGTCATAAAATTTATCTGTTATAGCCCATTTCAGTGCAAGGAACTCCAATTTGTGTGCAGGATAGTTGCGCTCACTGCGACGGAGACCTCGGCTAGCATAAGTTATAACACGCTCAGATGAGTCTTCCTGTTGCTGTAAAAGTACAGCCCTAACCCATTGCAAGAAGCATCAGTATGCAAAATGAAGGGTTTGGAGTAATCTGCAAAAGCAAGAACAGGGGGAGAAGTTAATTTGGACTTGAGGGTGCCAAAAGAAACTTGTTAAGCCTGGGCCCAGGACCACGGAATGGGGGTTTTCATTTTGCTTTTAGTAGATGGGCCGTGCCCTTCTAAAAGAGAGTTTAGTGGCTGGGCAATTTTGGCATAGTCCTTTATGAAACGTCGGTAAAAACCTGCAGTTCCAAGAAAATAACTTAGCTGAGTAATGTTTGTTGAAAAAGGCCATGAAGTAATGGAAGATGTCTTTTCAGGGTCAGTTTCAATACCTTGTTCTGAAATAATGTGCCCCAGATAAGTCACAGAGTTGTTGAAAAACTCACATTTTGTACCTTTAAGCTTTAGGCCATGCGCCTCAAGTCCCTAAAAAACAAAAGTTAATCGCTCAAGGTGGGATTCAAACGTATCTGAAAACACCAACATGTCATCGATAAATACAAGGCACTCATGAAAGAGTATATCACTCAAATATTTTTCCATACAGCGTTGGAATGTTGCGCCTGAATTCACAAGACCGAAAGGCATGCGCTCACATTCATAGAAACTAAGTTGCCAACAGAAAATGCAGTTTTTGCCTTAACTTCTTCAGCAATTTCGATTTGCTAATATCCGGATCGTAAATCAAGCTTCGAAAAATAGCTGGAACCTACAAGTAGATCAACTGTATCATCAAAGGGGGAAGCATGTAAGCATCTTTCCTTGTCCTCGAGTTAAGCATCCTGAAATCCAGACAAAAGCGAAGAGAATAATCTTTCTTGCGGACTAAAACAGAATTTGATGAGTAAGGGGAATTACTCTCATATACATGCATGGCACCGCACTGTAGCATCTCCTTGACATGTTGGCGCACCTCTTCGTACATCCCTGGGGGAATCCTACGGTACGGCTGCTTGAAAGACGTGTCGTTATCAAGCGTGATGTGGTGCTTGACCAAATTGCAACGGCCAATATCAGTAGGACCTGTGGAAAAAAATATGTTTCCAATTTCCAAGGACTTGTCGAGCTCTAAGAATCTGTTCAGGTGTCAAATTAGAAGTGTCAATTTTGATACCCACTTCGTCTAAAGTTTTGGAAACCTGTGATGTCTGATTTACTGAAGGAGAAAAAGGTGAAGAAGTAATGTCATCCACAACAGTGACTTCATTAACAACACAAATAGGAGTATTTGGCTTAATGAAAACTGATTTTGCTATCATGTTACACACTCTAACAGGAATCTTGGCATATTAACCATGTTGTGGAAGTTTTACCACATGGGGGCTGACAATCAATGAACCATCATCTGACCGATTTTCGGTGACAACCTTCTGTATGGTGTGGCTAAGCCCTCTCACACTTCCACTAAATGAAATAGATTCATATGGTTTCACTTCAATATTGTGTTCATTGGTGGTAAAAACAGTTGCTGGTTTACAAACCAAAGTTTCAAAGGCCATCTGCCAAGCATCAGGAAGCTCTAGATCAGCTGCGACAGACTTACATCGACAAATAAAATTAGTGCCCAAAATAATAAGACAAAATGGATTAGACTGGGTGTCTGGAACAACTAAAACTGGCAAAGCTACATCAAAATTCAACAATGGAATGGAAATGGAGGTTTCAATAAATCAAGTATTTCTAACTGGTTTCCATTTGCAACAGAAACATTTAAATCAATACCCAAGTTGGAAATATCACAGAGAGGAGGTTTATTTGGAAGAGACTGGTAAAATGAACTTGATACAGTAGAAACCATGGAACCAGTATCAATTAAAGGAACAGAAGGAACTGAATGGAAAACAATATTGGTTCGATTACAATCACCGACCAAACGAGCGGCAACAGTAGAACCTGTTTGGGAAACATATGAAACATTTAATGGCCTTGATTTTTACCTACCTCTGGGCGACCGCTAACAGAGTTGGTAAAACTTTTTTTGGGTACCTGATACCTCCCCTGCCCCGGTAGCCATTACCCGCGAACATTGTTGGGTTGTTGATTATTCTGCTGCGAGGTAGGAAATTGATGGTACAAAGATTGCTGGACCTGAGGCGGCTGTGAAAAAGAAGGCTGTAAAGATAAATAGTCCAGTTTCTTCATAATATCAGCAAACCGCTGGTCCACATTGGATTGAATCCCTGAAACAACAGAATAAAACTTTAACTCTAAATCTTTGAGTTGTTTTTTGCATATCCGGAGGTTGAATTTGAACATTTGAATGGGCCCTAGTTTTTGGAGGATTGGACAACTTTAGTTCTCTTTCAACCTGCCGGATATCCTTAAGAAGGTGATCATATTGTTGGGAAGAATCGGTTTTATGCCGAGTGCTGCTCTTTAATGCCTCTGAGTGAAGGCCTGACCACAAGCGCTCTCATTATTTGCTGAGCGAGGAAGGTGACCACCTTCGAACGCCTGCTCCAGAATGGCCTCCAACCTACATCCAAATGAAGTAACTGTTTCTTCAAGCTTTTGGGAGGCATTGACAAATTCTTTCATGGTGATACCCTTACGGGCGGGCTCAGAAAAATTGTCACCCAGAAAAACAACAAGTTTTTGGGCCGTTCCCCTTAAAGAATTTCTTATGGCCTGAAGAACTTGTAAGGAAGTATAAGTCT
The DNA here is from genome assembly GCF_020536995.1 of Dreissena polymorpha. Classification (NCBI taxonomy): domain Eukaryota; kingdom Metazoa; phylum Mollusca; class Bivalvia; order Myida; family Dreissenidae; genus Dreissena; species Dreissena polymorpha. The sequence goes on from NC_068356.1 coordinate 87,930,527, forward strand.
CATCTTGCATCAAACGTCTCACTTCGTGACGCCATTCTTAGAACGTTATCTCATTCCTAGGAATCGGATCTTCCCCTGAAAATGAGGGTATTTTGGGAATACAGGTTGGTTTCCAGGAGGAGAGAAAGGGGGTTTAATTGGTGTTGAGACAAATGGCAAAATTTTTTGTTTTGTTCCTACTTGCTTTGCAGTATAAGGGGTCCCCTTAAGATGAAATTCATATTTCTTGGAAAGTATTTCCAACATTTCTTCCTCTGTTGGTTTACCCCCAACAGCACCTTGTGGTTCTTTCATATCCACTATGGTATGATTCATACCGGTATTCAATTAAGATCACAACAACAGACAGATGGAAATAAAAAACAAAGACTTAAACTACAAGGGCAATGTACAAATTTAAATCAGAGCAAATCAAATTATAAAAACCAAATAATGAACTTGGTGGCACTCTGGTCCTCAACTGCAACCTAAAGTAATAACAGCTGAAAATGAATATTACATTTTGTCACAGCAACACTTGAGCTGAAAATAAAATGCAATAGTTATACAATACAAATATCAGATTACAATACCTAAACTTTCCATTAGAAAAGTGAAAATGTCATAAAATTTTACCGTGAAGACAAAATAACTATACACTATTTACAAAACCTTGATTGACACTTTAATTTAAATTTAATAATTTAAAACAACTGTTTGGGAGACAATTTTTCTAAATGTTAAATAAAATGTGAATAATTTAATTTCACTATTTTCTCAGAAACAGTTGAATGTCTTAATATTTACAAATGCCAACAGGTTTATAGTACACAAATTTATAAACAAATATGAGACTTTCATAATGTATCACACAATAATTCACAAAACAACACAGCAACTGAACTTAATCACTGAACACTGAACATGGACAACACAACACTGAACAATGACAAATCACAACGCTCTCACACGGTGCTATAAAGAAAAAATTTCAAACACAATAAATGGTTCAAAACAATACAGTTTCTCACTTGAAAAATGTAAATAAAAAAGGCTGACAAATCGCTGATAGAATTGCTGTTCTAAAGTTTTCAGAAGCTGATCTTTCTAATTTGAAGGTATTATAAACTGAAAAAATTCAATCAATATTTACATGAAAAGCATACATGAATACAAGCTATGAATGTTTAACATTTATTTCCACAACACAATAAATGTTAAATACCAATAAAAAAATGCAATTTAAACAGTTTTAAAATCACAAATTACTCAGCAGAATTGTCTAACTTTCAATGATAAATACTTCCGGGTCGCGGAATTTTATGACTACACAACAGTTAACGAGTTAAAACATCAATACAATTAAGTAATAGATATAGCAATCGAATAAAAAACAGTTTTAAACATATATTTTAAATAAAACTTACAATTAATACTCCCAATAATAGCAATCTGGGATTCAGAAAGTACTTTCTTTAGGTTTATTTACAATGCGTTACCGGAAAGGAACTTTTTACGAATCAATGCGCATAAAATTGGCGCAACACGCCAACAATAAAATAGTACAAGAAACTAAGTAAGAAAGAACGATAATTGTAACCACTTACGTGTCCATCCAACGTCCACAAAATCCAAAAATCACATAAAATAATGCACACAGACACAAAACGCTAAAAACACTGTCCCAACGAAATCATCTGTCAGGAAACTGACTATAGGTCAAAAGTTCACTTAAGCACGTGATGTAAACAAAACACACGTAAACAGCACGGGTTGCAAATGTTTTGGTCTTCTCGCGAAGAAAATGAAGATAATAATAAAGTTAACGCGAAGAAAATGAAGATAAGAACAAAGTTAACAAGTTCGTCTTAGAACTTCACAGTTGACGAATGTTCTGGTCTTCTCACGAAGGAAAACGAAGAAATAATAAAATGAGCAAGTAAGGATGAATGTTTAAGTCTTCTCACGAAAACAAATGAAGAGAAAAAAAACAACAACAGCAATATGCTTTAAAGTTAAGAAGTTCGTTGTTGAAGAACTTTCAACAAAGAAAAAAAAACTTATCCACGCGGAGGCACTACACGAAACAGCCCATGGAGTCGGCAAGGGGTTCTCAACCTCTGTGGGCTTCCGGGGGGTCCTTAACCGACACTGCTCCGCCAGTGGTCCACACGTGGCCCGCACGTGGCCCACACGTGGTGGTGGAAAAGAATCTCCAACCTGGTTTCGTCATCTCGTCGTCGGAGAACCAAATGTAGTGGGGTATGGGTTGGAAACAACTAACGCCCTTCCAAGGTTAGGATGTTTATGAGCCCGAAAGTATATCGGGAATTATATATATATATAATATATATAATATTATACAAAACCAGGTTGGTAGATAAAGTGCACACAGCAATATTGTTAAGACACGTGTGTCTTTCGACATCCTATGAGCAAAGGGAAGCATGGTCAGTAATTTTTACTGAATTTTACAAGGGTTTTAGAACCGACCAATGCCAATCTTGTTTATTTGATAATTCACATGCTTACTGGACATAACAAGTATGACATCACAGTACATGGCTGAACGCACACAGGACAAGGCACTGAATCTCACAAGAGAAGCAAATGGACACATACAAGACAAGGGACATAAACCATAATACATGAGACATAGACATATACAGTTACACAGAGTTTCCTATCCTACACATATGTCAACAATATATCAGCCGATTCAATAAACCAATGTTCACTTATAAATTAATAGTATCTATACTTTCATAAATTAATCTCCAAAGTCGAAACTGTAATTATCATTGTAGTCGTGTTTACTTATATTATTACCGTCAATATTATTGATAAAATACTTACCAAATGTTAAAATTCGTGTACGGGGATATTCAATGCAAGAAAACGGTGCCTTATGAAATCATTTATGTTTTATATTCCATTACATTTTATGACAAACATAAATTATTTATCATCTAACCATTTAGAATAAAAACAAACACATTTGTTTAGGTGTCATGACAAGCAGGGTATTTTATTTCTTGAAACACACGCACGGAGTGGGTGTTTGTATCTGACAGGGCTTTCTACACATAAATGCAAGAAACAAATCTTCTGACGATCGTATGTGTTCAATGAGCAACAGATATCGACCCCAATGGCACCGCTCAGTTGAAAAGTCTCGAGACGTCAGTAAACGTTGCGACATCCTTCTCATATATTTAAGAACTGAAACGATACTAAATCCATTCTGTAGAACACGTCGTTATACGTATCATTAAACATGCTCATGCGTTACATGTGAATAATTGAATATTTTTAATACCCATCAGACGTCAAGCCTAAACTCAAAATCATACAATTGCACAATTTAACTACACAATTCAAAATCACAAGCCTAAAACAAGGACGCCACGGCCCTAACAACCGCCCGTCCGCCGCCGATGCCCAAAGCGCACCGAGGACGCCCCCTATGCCCATCCACAACGCCTATTTGCGAAAAGTACATAAAGTGAAGCATTAGTTTTGATAAAACAGCTGCGATAATTACAAGATTTATTCATTACCATCAATAAAGAGAAGTGCACATGACTTCACGTACACCCCAAACAATAATCGGTGGTAACGAACGATTCAGGTGTTACCGCGAGCGGGATACGCAACCCAACTGCTCATTTTTCATTTTTCTTTTAATGGCAGGGGGACGTATGAGGACCCATGGCTCAAGACCGGTGTCTAGGTGCCTTCATCCCCTCCTGAAACCTCTAATTTTAGAGAAATCTACAAATAATCAGCTGTTACTATATCGTAAACGTTAAGTATTCTTTTTAGAAAACTATGTAAATCCCATGGTAAAATGTCCGGAACCAATGCCCCTTTCTATCTCAAGTCAGTCATCCGTCTGCTCTCATAAAACTTACTGAAACACATAAAACATAATATAAACATCAACACACAAACAGAGCATAAATAAATAAAACGATTTAAATCAAGTCTTCGCTCTACCCTGCTTGCCTGTCGAATGACTAAACCTACAAATCTGTGCACGAAGAAATCTTGATTTCCGCACCATTGGACATATATCACCTTCAAAAACCTGTATAACCAGTTTATTCATTCACACAACGATAATAAATACATTTATGTTTTATATTCCATTACATTTTATGACAAACATAAATTATTTATCATCTAACCATTTAGAATAAAAACAAACACATTTGTTTAGGTGTCATGACAAGCAGGGTACTTTATCGACATAAAAAGAACGGGGCAAAAAAAACAACGCACAACTAACAACATACAACACCAAGTACCATATATATTTACAAATCCAAACGAGAAGAAACAATTGTTTGTGTTTCATCCGAATCTCTCACGCAGTGATCCTAAGCGCCAACAGTCTTCCACTGTCCATGCTTTTTTAACACTATCAGATACACCGCTATTTGCAACAGCAGTTGCTTCCCCTGACCGAAATTAATGCAACCCGTAAACATTAGGTTTAAGTCAAATTTCACTAAAGATGTGGTGCAAAATATCTAATTGTCTACTGTAACTCATCTGCTTTGAGCCAACTAAAATGTATTTATTCATTTTCTTACCATTTGTTATGTTTCTAAACGAAACATATATTGCAATATCTAGAATAGTTTCAACCAAGATACATTTTTTCAAGTAGAAGACAGGGCATAGATCTGCATTTGTTTTACAAAATGTCAAAACCTGTTCGCCCTTGCACAATTGAACCATTTTACTATTGAAAATAATAATTATAGCACAATCCTCAAAAATCTTGTATCGCATCCTTTCAATTCAAAGTCCCCAAACCGCCAAACCCCCCAAAAAACGCACCAAACACACCGTTACACATCTCACATCAAAGAATCAAAGCCTCTACACATCCGCTTTAGTCACTAAGCACCTCCGAACCAGCGGCCCAGAATTGGCCCTTTTCAATCCATCATCAGAAAACACAACCAGACCAGAATTACAACGACCACACGATCCCACAACCCCATGAGCCCACGAAATGCCACACACAATCACGTCAACCCCAGAGGCAGACAGACATGAAACACACACACCAACATTTTAAATTGACTTTCTGTAACAAAACCGTTTCCCTTGCTTTCTTTTTTGCAAGTATTTTCCAATTTGAAATAAATATTACCCATGCTATCTTTTTTGCAAGTATTATACTTTTAAAACTATTATTTTTAACCCTTGCTTTCTTTTTTGCAAGTACTGTTTTTGCTTTCTTTTTTGCAAATATTCCATTCCTCGTGTACTGTACACGACTTCGTAAGCACCAGGTGCAAACGGACATACACCAACATGGTTTCTATACATACTTAATGGCTATACAAAAACAACATCCATTTAATCATTTCTACACATATAAACACGTGAAAAATCCCAACTATACCATAAGTATAGCAAAACAGTCAAACCATTCATATCACCGATTCACATATAAACGACATATAGTATAGTTAAATTCGAATAGCAAGAACATTTCTTGAAAAAGGTCTTGAACTGAAACAGAGTGGTCATTACTCATACAAATAGTTTGCCCTTTGTCAAACACAATAATATCATTCTCAAAGTGCATTTGTACATTACCAGCCTCAAATAAGAATGGCCAAAATGCTGCACTAGGCCATCTGTGTACCACCAAAACGCCATATGCGTTGCATTCTAGAAAGTGCAAAATTGTTTTTCCTACGAGATAAATAGGGGCATCAACCAACTCAAATCGGCACCCCAAAACTGTGTAAAGCAATCTGCTTCTGTTTCAAAATCAAAGAATTTTGAGTTATATCTTTAAGTATTTCCATTTTTAACAGTAGCCAAGCGATCAATCAAAATCGGACCCGAGCTACCATTTAAATACTCAAAGAAATCTCGTGAGATTTACCATTCATCTGAATTGCTCATTTTACTTATACTGGCAATGGAGTTTAATTCTCTTGGAATCCATTGTATTTCTAGTCCTATATTCATCTTCAAACACATACTAAAATGCTTAGTGCTAGATCATGTTACTCAATTTTAGAACTTCCTACCTTTACCAACTTTACACGTGATTCAGAGTCAGAAAACCTCTTAACAGCCCCCCACCCTTAAACAAATCCCATAGGCACGTAAAACTAGAACTACTCCATTAAGTATTCTATAAGTAGAACTTGTATTGCAATCGTCATTTGACCATATATCGTGAAAAATAAAACCTGACATATCAACAATATAAGCCCCACCGGCAAACCCACTTGCATCACTGTAAACTTTTAAAACTTCGACACATGTAGTTTTACTAAAATGTCTTGATTGTATGCCATCTATGCGACCTAACCAAAATCTAAATTCGGAAATAAATAAGCTATCTGGTTCAAGGGCTATAACTCTATGCATTGACGGTCTAGAAACGATTTCATAATAAAGATATCTAATCTTTACCTAGCCAGACTACCAATAACAGGCATCATTGAAACTATTTTCCCCGTACATCTAGCTAAATCCCTTGCCGAAACCATTGGCATGGAAGAAAATACCTTTAAAAGAGTATTTTTAAAATCAGTTATTCTTCTATCGAGAATTTCAAAAGAAAACATTTGGCTATCCCAGATTAATCCTACCCATTCTAGCCTCTGAACTGGTACTTATATTGACTTGTCCTCATTGATCACAAATCCAGCTTCCGGCTTCATTCACGGCTACACTTGATTGACTAACAACATGAGGGATGTCCTTTAATTCTTCAATACAGCCAGTATTTTACATATCCTGCACCGACTCGTTAATATCTGCTAATCTATCTGCTTTAAAGCTGATTGGTTATTTACAGATACACATTTTTCAGGTAATTATAAGAATGGTAATGCGTAAGCGCCGACAATACAGTCAATTATATCAGGATTGGCACCAATGATTTTCCGAAAAAAGGACATGCCTCTTTAAACTACAATTTACAAGAGAAAAACGTGAGAAATGATACTTTTCTTCACAATGTGCGTATTATATGTAAACCAAACACGTCAAACAATTCTCCTCTATCCCCGAGGGCCTACCTTCTTGACCGCTACCACGTGGTCGCTACGTGTGTCCATTTACTGTGTCAGACCTGTGCCCGCCGGCGAGACGATCTCTCCTCTCATCCTGACTGTCCATATTAATAAATTACCAACGCCAATACGACACAAAAATAAATCAAATTTCACAATGAAATGTGGTTGAGAAAATAAATAAAACGATTTAAATCAAGTCTTCGCTCTACCCTGCTTGCCTGTCGAATTACTAAACCTACAAATCTGTGCACGAGGAAATCTTGATTTCCGCACCATTGGACATATATCACCTTCAAAAACCTGTATAACCAGTTTATTCATTCACACAACGATAATAAATACATTTATATCACGACCAAACCATCATTATCGACCGCATAACGACTGCGTTTTAATACATACAGGTTTTTATCAATACGATATTTCAGACTGGTGGGATAGGTTTAACCATTCTAAATTATTGATAGACGTTAACTATTTCCTAAATAACTGCCTTGTTTAACTCTTTGTGCAGGTGTCGTGTCAAACAATTTCAATTGAAACTATTTGAATTGCTTCAGTGATTTGCAATCAAGACGTTCATGAAAAATATCCCCATTATTGAAAAGGAATCGGATTACAAGTACTGCTATAGTATTTTGTTAGCAATTTTAAAACGTCATTTTCAACTAATTCAATGATGATCAAGCAGTAGTAAAGATGTGTTAAATGTTAAATAATAATTTATTTATTTTTAAATTTAAACAATTGTTCATTGCATATGACAAATATAAAGCAAAATTAAAAGCTATATAATTAACATAAGAAATTCCTTCAAAAAAGATCATAATCATAAGGTGTGTTACACGAAATAGATGCATTTAGAGCTTTAAACAAGATGAAAGTGGTAAATGTTAAATGCATTGGTTTATAGTCTGATTATGATACTATACTCATCTTCAATCGACTTTGACATTTACCCCCCTATCAATGGGATTTAAGTCGTCCGTTTCCATTCGGCGCAGTGTGCAGATACGGAACATTTGCTTATTCCCATGTACCCATTTAATCTCATGGGTGGTGAGGAGAAAGCGTGGGATTAATGTATTGCTACGGAAAAATCCGAGGTCGAGCGGGACTCAAACCAGGGACCTTCCGATTTCTAGACCAGCATCTTTTCACTAGACCATCGTCCCACAAAATAAGTTGTCCTCAAATCATGCCCTTGGTTCAAAATTGACCAATATATAATTTGTATTAAGACTTGCATAGTGATTAGCTTGAAAAACGTCTTTGTAACCGCGAGGGTCATAAGTTTGGTATTAAGTGTTTAACATGGTAGACGCTTACAAGTTTGTTCAAATCATGCAACAGGGCCCCGCCCTGTGGGTTTCTTGTTTTCCGTACAGCTATATAGTTAACACTCTAGATATCTCATCTTAAACTAAAGAGCCCAGAAGTTTATTATATGGCATGTTAAGCCTTAAATTCGCTTTCCGCTAAGTTTGTTCAAATCAATATGGTCAAAACTTACCTTGTCACAGGGGTCATAATAGTTATAAAGACTTGTTTAGTAAATATCGGAAAAAAACTAAAATATCTTAGTATCTCAAGCGGAAGGGTTTTGTATATGTCTTGTTCCTATTCTAAGTTTTGGACATACCACTGGTGACAAAAACTAACTGAAGCTCTGGGGTAACATGATTTATATGCACTTAAATACTAATCGCCTTTAAAAAAAATATTTCCAGAAACCGCAAGAGTTTTGGGTTAAATATTTGGCGTGCAACATTGAATTGTGGTCCGCTCGTAAGTTTGTTCAAAACATACCCATGTGTTCTAAATTGATTCCACCCTAGGGGTTACTTGTTGCAATTTTATATAAATCAATGCAACGTTTTTCGTTATAAAAATTAATTTAGTAAAAATAGAAAAGAAAACTATAACTTTTCAAAAACATAATTCAATTTCCCTTCACCCGCGCCACAAACAGTATATAATTTGCGCATCTAGTTATTGCAAAAATATGTTACCAGTTAATATATAGTTACAATAAATCATGGACATTGATTCAGTTTATGTTGACATTGTTGTTGTTGTTATAATAGCAACAATTAAATTTAGTATATATTTGTCCTTATTGTGTATCATATTCTGAAAATTGTTTGCAAAATAAAGATATTTATGTAAAGCAATACAACTTTGAAGAGGCTGTGTTACAGATAGTCTTAAATACAAAATAAATAAACACATACATTTAGCCGTGCATAAAACGACCCTTGAAATATTTCGTTTGAAGCCTAAACATTTCTGGCCAGCGGAAATTTCTCTGAAAGTTATTCCTGCTTTTAAAAACATATTAAAATCCCTGACACAAACGTGTTCAAAATCTATGTTTATCTTTTAATTTTCTTTACGTATATTATACATGAACGGGCCAAACACAATATAATAAACCTTTTTTTCACCTAAATTCATAAATAGGTCTTTATTTTCCAAACTTATCCTTAAGGTATTGGTCGAGCTATTGCTGTCAGGCTGGCAGTTCTTGGTGTAAAGGTGTATGAAATCTCAAGAACCCAATCCGATTTAGATGAGCTACGTCGAGAGATTAGTCTTATCTAACGGTTAATTGTAATGTAAAGTATATATATATATATATATATATATATATATATATATATATATATATATATATCTAGCATTCGTAGCATTCTTCGATAGGATTTCTCTCAATACTTTACGGCTGATAAGACAACCAAGGTATGGTTGCATAGTATATTTTATTTTTGTGCATTGTATATCCAGAGGAGGAGGACGTGGTCCAGGTGTATGTGTTTCTTCTGAGCGACCCGGCGTCAATGATCAATGGGAACACCTCCGAAGGACGGCGGAATTATCGTCAGTTGTATTTAGAGTTGACGCATATTATCAAGTCACTGAACCATGATATTTATATTCCCGCATGTGTGCGAAGATATGCAATTAAAGAACGGTTCGACTGAAAAGAGTCCATTTAAAAGGGGTACACTAAGACCCGATTCCCCACGATTTGTCCCGATTCCAATATTTTGAGGTCGGGGACATTCGTAACTCAATCGGCGAAAGTCCTAACTCATTCGTAGCTAGTCGCGGGCGAGTCGTGAGCTCCCAAAAAATCGCGGCCAGTTTTTAAACGTGTTTAAAATTTGACCAAGACCTCCATGACTGAATTTAATCGCAGTTGACTCGTAACAGTGTCGTAGTGCGTTCTTTGGCGTCGTAATGGAATCTTAGGTAATTCGGGACTCAATCGGGGAAACGGTGATCACGTGATCTGTCTACGAATCATTTACGACTTTGTCAAGATTCTCAAGAGTTCAACCCGATTGAGTTGCGAGCCCGCTAAGATTCTCGCGATTTAGTTACGAAACAGTTACGATTTTGTAAAGAATGATAAAGAAATAATATTTTTCCATCATGTTTTGTTGTCGAATAACCCACAGTAAGGAATATAGATGCGTAGGAATTAAATCACGAATGCGGAGCACGAGTGCTTTGATAACACGAATCTTTACTCCTTACTGTGGGTTATTCGACAACAAGCCATCATAGAAAAATATTATTTCTATTCTTACACGATTCTGATTGATTTGCTTCAAGCTTTTGGACGTGAACTATTTTTTTTTAATACTCCGCCCTTCTTAGTACAAAGTTCACTATTTAGTGACGTCATTGAATTGCACAAACATTTGACGTCGTTTTCATTCATAAATATTTTGCAAATTACGTCACTTTCATTGAAAACAACACTCATAGAAACTAAGTGACGTCACATGTGTTAATTCTCCGAAAAGCTGACATGCTATAAATGTTTTCTTAATAACGTTTCTTAACAAAACAAATCTTAGCAGGCGTAGTCATGCCACTTATCACCAAATATACAATTTGTTGTTTCATTACATTTATATACGTGCTACATGATATACATTTCTTTAAGAGCGGGATTTAAGCACGTGTATTTTACTGCCATATTTTCTTTATTTATTCGGAACTAGTTTCGAAACATTTAGCTCCGCCCATAATTTATTGCAGAATAGCCGACACTTTATTTCCTTCTTTGTCTATAGAAAACAAGTCGCGTGCCGTGTTATAATCAATATCAGAAGGTATTGGCGCCGAATTCATGGGTGCGTTCGGTTAGGTCCTAGCTTAGTCGTGACCGATCTGCATCGTTCGTAGTACAGTCACAGTAGATTCTTACACATTGTAGTGAAGTCGCGACCCTATTCGCAAGACTTCAACCGGACCCCACGATTCGTCGTAACCGAATCGTACCACTGTCGTAACTGAATCGCAGACTGTCACGAGTCTTCCCGATTCAATAAATGTGAGAAATCGTAGCGAATCGTGGGCTTGTTTTCGATGTGGAATAGGGCCATACTACATATCTTTATGGCACGGATAACATTTGAAGTATCCGTATTTGATGTAATGTATAAAGTTCTATATATGAATGTCATTAAAAATGTTTACGATAACAATCTGTTTGCAAACAAGTCAATATAATCAAATAAATATCTTTTAACTTAAGGCGAATATTTCGGAAAAGCACCTAACGGTTTTTCCTTTGAAAATATTGTAATGTGCTTTTCGTTTTGGAACGCCATGAGAACAAAATTACAAAAACAAGATATGTGTAATCCAATTAAAATCACAATCTTATGAAATATTTGTAATATTTAAATTTTCATTTTAACTTATTTTATTATTTTAATTAATCATAATTAATAAAGTTTTAATTAATTTCAATAGACAAAATTTTATAATAACTATTGCATATTGTTTAAAATAACTAGTGCATATTGTTTAAAATAACTATTGCATATTGTTTAAAATAACTAGTGCATATTGTTTAAATTAACTATTGCATATTGTTTAAAATAACTATTATATATTGTTAGAACTACTTAAGGAATTGGGCAATTCATATCACGCATTAAGCCCAGTTTTTACAAAACCACATCGGTACACTTTTTGTGCCAGGTGAGCTACAAACTCTATCATATTGAAAAAACTACCTTGATGTACTATAAGAAAACAGCTAGGTAAGCTTAGAGAAAGAGTAGCACATTCCAATCTAAATTGTTTACAAAATCAAGAACGCAAACGTAAGCAGTAGAAACTTCCAGAAAGTTCCATGACTAAAGATTAACAGCTTTGACCCGAACAAATATAAAAAAGTGGGTGAATCAGCGTACCACGTGAGACCACATAGGATCACGTGAGAAACGTATTTGGAAAAGTCTGATAAAATTTCAAAAAGCAGCCAACGAAAGAATATTTAAGAAAGCGCTTTGCGCGACTTGAGCACAGTGTTTTCTGGATATTTTACAGGTGAGATGTTGCTACTTATTTATTTTCAATCCTAAATTATTGTTTGCTGCAAATAAATATATTCATACTTAAATTATTGTTTACTACTTTAATTTGTTTCAGCTACATTCAATGTAGGGTATTTAGGAAATTTGTTTGACTGCATAATATCCAAATAAATATATATTGTGTATTTATGATAATGGCTATTTTATAAGTATCCTATTAGTAAAACAAATAGTACTGTTTTCTCATAAATAAATAATTTCTTTATTTTAGGATTTTATAAAACAATTTTAATGCTTGAAAACTGTTAGTGAAATTGAATAATATTCTGTGTGATTTATTAATATATAATAAGAATCAATATCGTTGCATATGTACGTATATATCATAAATGATATTTATGCATGCAAATATTTATCTTGTTTTAATAAATTAACACAGTGTTTTCTGGATATTTTACAGAGAATAAAATGGGATGTTTATACTATCGACTTCTTTAATTATTTACATCTATTATGAATCAAAGAATATTAGCGCTTAACGCTAATTCGCATAAATCGAAGAATGGTAGCATTTAATGCTAATTGAAAATGAAATACAATAGAAACAACATTCACTTAGACCGTAATGGACAGAATAATTAATTATTAAGAACTCAATAATTTATCGTACGTAAATGAAGATCCCGTTACCAGTTGCATTAGATGGAAATAATGAAAACCTCAAGGAACATTAAAATATATAGTAAAAGTACGTACGATATCTAGTGGAGAATACGTTTTTAAAGTTTATTTCCTTTACATTAACATTTTCCACAACAAAATCGTCAGAAATGTTTCAAGATGTTTCACTACAATTTACGTTCTCGCCAGTCAGCCACTCAACTACTACCATTGACGCCAGCCACTCAACCTCTACCATTGACGTCAGCCACTCAACCACTACCATTGACGCCGCCGACATCTCAAACCGAGCCTAACCTCATACATCAGACGATTCCGGAACAACCAATCCAACCGCCATCTTCAACAACACTAAAACAAGAAACTCCACAATCCACATAAACAAGTGAGTCAAAACCTTATTTACAAACTCCCGAAGATTTTGTTGCAAGTGAAAAACGTCGTAAAAAATAATTACGTTCAGATTTTCATAAACAATTTAATTCTATCAAAACAATCAGAAAAGTTACAATACATGACAGCCCATTTCAAAGTCACCCATTACAATCCGATGCGTCAGACGCCGAAGAAATCCAAGAAACAACACCCCAGCCATTAACGCAGGACCCGCCGAAGGAATCCCTGATCGAGCCATTATCCAATTTCCGGTACGACCCAGTACCACCGCCATATGGTAATTTTCAGTACCTCCCTGACGAACGACTACAGGATCCAATTTCCAGTGTTATTTCGCAGAGACCTAACTTTTTCTTAAATATCCCATAGTGCTAATTTTCCATCGCAAAGTGCTAATAGTGGCAATATTAACTTACGTAGGCAGACGCCTTCCAAACCGGGCCAATCTAAAGCAGACGGGGAACGACCGGCAGGCAACTTCCATTTTAAATGAAAAGGATATATATGAAATTAATAATCTAGATAAATGTAACGAAACTGGAAACGTTAAGACGACAACCGAAAAAGAACAAATATAACTTAATAAAATAGGAAAAGAATTTGCGAATAATCAGCAACTGTTCGATCTCTTAAAGCAATATCAAGATATATTTAGCGATTCAGAAACAGATGTCGGCACTGTTAAAAATTTTGAATGTTCCATTAAATTGATACCGAATGCAATACCTATACGTTCAAGACCATATCCGGTAAACCCCAAAACGAGACAAATCATTGAAGATGAACTACAAAAAATGCAAGATAAAAATATAATTGTACCATCAACTTCAATCTGGAGTAGTCCTATTGTATTAGTTAAAAACATACACATTCAGATGACATTTCGCCAGAAGATCAAAAAGAAAATAAACAATTATATAGGTTATGCATTGATTACCGACTATTAAATAAAATTTCGAAGAAAATGTATTATCAAATGCCTACAATTGTAGATGTTCAAAATATGATCGCAGAGAAAAAGCCAACTATCTTTAATAAAATAGACATCAAACAAGGATTTCTTAATCTAGCCATGGCCGAAAATTCTAAAAAGTATACTGCATTTAATTCACCAACAGGACGATGTTTTCAATTTAACGTGCTTCCTTATGGTTTATGTAATAGCCCCTTTTATTGGTCATTATATCTTTCAAAAAATATTCGGAGAATTCAATTTTAAAAACCTTCTATTTTTTCTGGATGACTGTATACTTATGAGTGACAATATTGAAACCCACATCAAAGAACTTTCTCAAGTTTTACATAAACTAAAAGAAGCTGGTTTAGTAATAAATCTAAAAAAGAGTCATTTTGCACAAAAACAAATTACATTTCTAGGCACAGTATTTGAAGGAAACACTATTCAAATGGACCCTGACAAATTGAAAATAATTAACGAATTCCAATGTCCGAATAAACAAAAAGCATAAAAAAGCTTCTTAGCAATGACAAATTTCTTAAAACGATTTATAAAGACTACTCACACATTGTCGCCCCGTTAAATGGATTACTTAAGAAACATACCATATTTAAATGGACCGAGGAACATGAAAAGTTTTAATTATCTAAAACATGCATTAATGGCAAAACCAACTTTACGATTACCAGATTTTAATAAAGAATTCACTATTTATACAGACGCTAGTACATCCGCAGTAGGATTCATTTTATGTCAGGAAGATTTTCCAAAACGTCACCATGTTATTTTATATGGGGGTCGTGCTTTAAAAGATAACGAAAAACGTTACAGTAGTTGTGAACTGGAATTATTAGCAATCATTTACGCTTTGAAAGAATGTAGAGTCTATATATCAAACATACATGTCAAAATTATAACAGACAATAAAGCTTTAACATTTTTGCATACAGCAAAACACTCAAATGACAGACTATAAAGATCGGCTTTAGAACTAGAAAATTATAATCATGAAACCATTTATAAAACCGGCAAGACAAATCCGAGCGATTACCTTAGTAGAATTAACTATTCCAAATCAGACATTCAGGTTAAATCCCAGGAAAACATACATACACTTCCCAGTGAACCTTTGGCACCAATACAAACCACGAACAATAATCATAGCACCCACCAATCATCAACCAATTATCTCTGCTGACAATCAACTTAGCACCACTCCACCTGACAACAGTGTTATCTCAGATAATGATCACATACCTGGTTCAAAACTCCAGACAGTCAATGACCGCAAACAACAACACGCATACTTAACAACTAATTAACTAGACATTATAAACTTACAAACTAAATCAAAAGACTTCGGCGACATTTATGCATTTTTAAAGAATTGTCATTTACCTGATGATAAAGACTTAGCAAAACGAATTCCATATATAAGCACCGTATACGAAATAGTTGACAATGTTCTGTTTCATTTTTACGAACCAAAATCTAAGAAATATCAAACTGAAAAAACTTAAATTAAACAATTAGCGTTACCTGAGTCAATGAAATACTTTACAGTTTTCATGATTTAAATGGTCACTGTGGTGTTGATAGAATATTTGCAACCCTCATTTTTTTTTATTACTTTCCAAAAATGTATCAAGCAGTTAAAGATTATGTTCAATCTTGTAAAAACTGTCAAATATTTAAAACAGATCACAATTATAAACCATATCCATTACAAGAACCTTTTATTGCAAGCGAACCATTTGCAATTTTACACATAGACATTGTTACTGTAGCGAAACAGAGCAAAGAATTAAATATGTTTTAAGCGTTATATGCGCATTTTCAAAATTTGCACTATTTATACCATTAAAAACGCAAAACACTATTGAAATCGCAGAACAACTTTATCATAAAGTATTTGCAATATTTGGACCACCAAAACATATCACAAGCGATAGACGACAAAAACTTCTTAAGTGGTATAATGGATGTTCTTTATAAATTCTTTCAAATAAAGAGGCATCGAACTTCATCTTATCACCCAATGAGTAACGGAATGGTAGACCGGGTACACTCTACATTACTATCAATACTACGTACATCGTTGAAAGACGAAAGCGATTGGCCTGATAAGCTATCCAGTGTCCAATTAGCCTATTATTCAACAGTATGTCCGAAAACGATACAATACTCTCCGTACTACATTCTTTTTGGCCGACATATGAATAAACCCATTACTTCCGAATAATTATCACCAATTAATACCAACCCTTCAATAAACACTTATGTTGAGGAATTGAAACAAAGATTTAAACTTATATGGAACATCACACAAGAAAACAAAAACAATTCACGTGACGTTATGCGTAAGTTTTACAATCGCAAAACTGCAATACGTCCATTTAAATTAGGAGATCTTGTTTTTTTGATTAAACAAGAAAAAGTACCTTTAATTAAATCCAGAAAATTGTTTAGAAAATTTTGAGAGCAACCCTATTATATAACCAAAATATTACAAAATGGCAAATACATTTTTAGGGAACGATATTCAAACAAAGAGTTAAAAGTTCCGATTAATATTAACAGATTACGAAGATACCATGATGAGAAGGATTTACGTGATTTGTCTCAAACATTCAAATTCCATGAAAACGAAACTAATGATAATACAGAAAATCAAAACAATCCGCAAACCGTTACCGACAATACACAGCCAAATATAACGGCACTGACAAACAAAATACAATAAATCAAAATGATATTCCACCAGAAAATTCAAGCAAGAAATGGTTCAAAGCTGACAAAATTTTAAAAACCAGAATTGAAGATAATCAAAGACAATATTTGATAAAATGGACAAATAAAAAGTATAAGAACAGTTGGGCAAATGACGTAGATACATCAGAAGCACTTTTTAAACAATTTCATATAAATAAATCTCTAAAGAAAAATCACAAATGAAAAACGGTAAAATGATAAACAAATTAAATCTTAAATTCTTTTTCATTTTAGGCAAGATGTTGGTCACACGATTCATTATACTTTTCCTGTCACTTGTGGGAGCACAGGGCGAACAATTGCTGATGAACCATGGCAGTAAGTTCTCAGATCCAAACACAATTAACTTCGTGAATAATGAATGGACGCATACTTTTCGATTTGATATGCCGAACTATCATTTCGATAGTGACATCGGTTTAATTATTCATTGTGTAGAGACACTTATTTCTACGAAAAAGGATTACCATTAGCGTCGAATTCAAAACTCTAAGGATTTTTATTAATGGAACATGATTTACAATCTTTGCTACAAAAATTTCGTAGCATGATTCCTACAATCTCAGATAAACGCAAAATACGTGAGTCACAACCTTTACTTCCTGTTATAGGTCAACTTGGATCGACCTTATTTAGAATAGCAACAACTTCACAGCTGAATAGATTGAAAGATCATGCAAACAAATTGTCACAAAGAGTTAATCTCTTAACAAACACATTTACGCACGAATTTGGTGAAATGTCATCATTTGCAACTAGTGTCCATGAGCATATGAAATTATTCGATGAATTCGTTGCGAATGCTTCAGCAGTCAGGCATAAAATTATAAACGAAATGGAATCTGTGTCACATATACATACAACTGCCGAAAAGTTAATACTAGATGTAAATGATCAAAATAAGGTCACAGTTTGATAGGCTAGCCATAGGAATTGAATCACTGAGCAATCGTAAATTGTCGATTCATATAACAGCCCCCTAACTAATGTCGCAAACGTTAACAGGAATAGCTTCGTCGCTAAAAATCAACTATCCGACTCATAAATTGGTCAGCACTGAATTGGCATTTTACTACAATCATGCTGAATTTATTTATGGACGCAACAATAATTCGATATACATAATGGTATTGTTTCCACTGACAAACAGTTTGGATAACGAAATTTATGAATTAAATTTCTTTCCAATTCCTCTTGACAATGATATAAAAAACAAAGATGCTAATGAATTCACATCAAAACCGCGGTATTTAATTTATAATGGAAAAAACCTATTATTCACATTTCTTGATGAATCATTCTTGAGAGACTGTTTGACAGCAGGTTCAATAATTTTTTTGTAAACAGAATGCTATATTTGAAATCGATTTCAATACGAATTGTTTCGTAGAACTCTTGAAACACGGGGACAATGCAAAAACGAAAGATATATGTGAATATAAGATAGTAAGAAACGTCTTGAAACCAGAGCTGAAAATTTTAAATAGCTCTAAGGTACTTGCATACATGCAATCAAATTTAAAATTGGAATGTGTAAATCGTTCTAAAACAATAGATGATTGTATGTACTGCATAATCGATGCACCATGTGCATGTAAACTAGTCCCAAAAAGTCAACGTATTGATGAGCAATATACAAAATGTTTGACAAACGATACTGCTGTCGACCAAATATATCCAATTAACTTACCGTTACTCCAACAATTCTTTAATAATACGGTTTTGGATAAATTGATGAAAAACATCTCGTACGATGATCCAATCAATGTATTATTACCGGTATTTAAAACTTTCGATCAAAACACAAAGGATATATTAACTCGTTTGCACAAATTAGAAATTGACATGCAAACCTTTGTGAAAAGAGCAAAGAAAAACCAAATTGTGTACCATAGCCTAACAGAAGCAATGCTTTACGGTGAAATCTCAATTGAATCAGGTTTATCCACTTTTGATATACTTTCAATCATAGGTATATTACTCACAATCGGAAACACGCTCATGTTAATATTTCTTTCACGAAAAATTCGCATTCTATAAACTGCAATTACACTAATAAAACCAACAGCGGCACAACATCTTAAATACGACAATCCCACCACGCTATCACCACTTCAGGAATTTACCAACAATCTTAATGAGTCTCTACAATATGAACATTTTCTTGTCTTTCTGGCCATGATTCACGTTCTCTTGCTAATAACAATCCTTCGCAAATTGCAAATATTCAAACGACAACGTGGCACTCTTTTGATTTTACATGTATCAAATGGTTTAAATTGTATTGATATCAACATCGTCAGTTCGGTTTATTGTCGATCAGAATGGATCATTGACTTACCTGTCACACAGGACATAAACAGCATACGCTTTGGATTGTTTCCAAAACTGCTCATTAACCCTTCGGAAATTTCGTTTCGGAACACTACAGGGGATATAATAATGGAAATACCATCTGCTCTGTCAATTGGCATTTATCAGTACATCAAACTTCGACAAATGCTCAACACAAACTATCACACTTAACTATTCTTGGTCCATAACGGAATAAAGGAACGTACTTCAACTTCTTACTAAAAAAAAAAAAAATAAAATAAAAAATGGAATAGCATTAGTTATCACTTTGTTTTATTTCATTGATAATTACCATCATGTTTGAATATGTTATAACTTTGATGTCAAAATTTGCATGGATTTCAACTTTGATGTCAATTATTCAATGTTAGTTTCAATTTTTCCATTTAACCATTATAAATACTTTGAAGATTATTTAAATGAATTGATTTAATCTTCACTATTAAATACAACATTTTACATGTTTTTCTCATATTAGATGTCAATCGTTACATCATTTCATTTTATTCATTACATACATGATTCATGTTTATAAAAAAAAACACAAAAAAACAACAACATACTTTCGCTGTTCTCATTTAAGGCGCACACGACAATACATCATTCATATAAATATAGTGTGTATTTTATAATTTTATTATATATAGAGTGCACATTTTAGCATTATTGGATTTGTATTTTCATTGATACCCTATTGTACATATAATATCATTTTATCACTACATTTTTGGTTCCCTATTGTCAATTTTACATTTCATTATTTTCATTAAAATGGACATTGTTATTAACATTTCATTTTTTATATTGTACTCTCATTATTTCAAGTAATTTTTAAATACAATGGCAACTCGTCTAGTAATTTACACATTTCCTTCCCTTTGGATCACCATCAACTGCATCACATAAAATACTTTTTAAATACTTTTCCCAAATTAAGAAAAATCCATAGACGTTCTAAAAAGTTACTATTTACCCACATGTTAAATAATTCTAACATTTCATTTTCAAGCTTAATTTTAGTTATAAACTACTTCGACATAAATATACTCTATCTTCAAATGCTCGACCATCTACTTTATGAAACCCACCCCCTAAATTTTCAAATCTGCCAAGCAATTATTTTAAGGTTTGGATCAGTTTCCATAATAGCCCACGAAAGATTTATTCAATTAAAATTTCTACCTCCCTCGTTATATGATTATTCCATTACAGACATCTTAAATGCAGATCTTAAACAAATTAATAAATTAATGAATCAACATTTTTACTTTTACAAACAATCCCTTAAATGCCAATCGATTCCTTTCGATTTTGACGACACGTATTGCCGAGTTTGTAACGAATCCTTAAAAAATTTTAAAGAAAAAGTCATAAAAATCCAAGGTCCTTATCCCCATAGCAAAACATTCGGGGGAGTTGGAAGATTACATTTCTATGTATTAAAACGAACTCGTTGTTGTAATAGACCACATCATTCCTTTTCTAATTCTCAATTTTTCCAAAACAACTTCATAATTTGCAAATTGTGTCTTCATTATCGTAAACAATTAGACTGGACCCTTTTGCAAAATTGTTAATCCGTGTGTATAAATTGTATATATTTGTTGTTTTCGTTTCAGACACTTCAGGCGGAGTGTACATTTAGAGTTGTTGTATTTTCATTTACGTTTTATTGTTTCATTTTAAATCATAGCCTGTATTTGTTCTATATTATAAATATTATATTTCATTATCATCAATCAAAATGTACACCATTGACGTATTCATTCAGCTCAGTTTTTGGCTTTACCATTCTGCATACATTCAGGCCCTCATTCGGTTTTCACCAACACTTTACATTGAAGATATCATGGCCACAACACTCCCAATTCACGAATCACAGTTACAGCAAATCCGTTACTTCATATCTACCTTTCAGACAATGGACACCATAGAACACACACATGACATGTCAATATTTACATACATGATGACATCAAATGAAATACAACTTGATACCATGGTCTTTCTCGTCGACTACTTAGACATACCTGTTTTACACCAGCAAATGTACGGCCACTTATCAAGCATTAACCCTACACAAAATATCAACCTTTGTAAAGCTATCATAGGAACTTACGGGTTTAAATCACTATTATCCATAAAAGCATTTCGTTTCCTAATACGATCCACATCACTCCCGAAAAAAATCCGCAAACATATGTCTATCACTACACTCTACCATACCGACAATGATCAATTACACGAGCGCATACACCAATTTATCGCTACTGGTCAGCGCGAAAAGACACATTTATAATCTTATTTTCTTTGTCAAATCTGTCAAGGGTACAATTTACGTGGCGCTAGAACACATTGTTGCGGCCTAGGTTATCACGTCATATGTGGCAATCCACATCAGGTCATAAACAACAAACATGTTTGCCGATTTTGCTTCACGGAACTACAGGAATCGGACTTACAATTAATCTACACTCGGCATCAACAACCACAATTCCATTAAATCAAAAGTAGAAAACAAAATCGTGCAACAAAACAGGTCAAACATCCGAAAGAAACAAACAGATACGATTGGTTAATACGATTCCTGTTCAATCCCCTCAAATGAGTTAGTCGCGGTGCTACATATGTAGATATATTATATTACTGATGTTGTTTTGTTGTGCTCTAATGTCATTTTCTTGTCACTCTAATCTCTGAAAAGAAACATATATCACATATAACATATACCTAAGACTTTACCATTATTTCATATTCATTTTTTTTCTCTTTTTGTCATGTGCTTTGAGATAACGTAAGAATGCTTTTTTTTAATAATAAAAATGTATTTATGCACAAAACATACTATTTATTCATTTAACACATATATTTTGTTATATTATAAATCAAATAATATACATTTAATTACGGAACATATAAATAATATGATAACAACTTACAATAAAACTTAATCATCATTATCGTATTCCAGTAATTATCAAGAGGTGGTTTTATAATATTACAAAATCACATGTATAATTTTAAACATTAAATAGACATTTTAGCAATTTAAGAAAATGTTTATTTACATTTACATTTATGCTTCAATTAACTTTTGTAGTTATTGACACATTATTATGTTGTATTTGTTATGCAACCTTATTGTTGATTCAATTATATAGTAACATTCATTCAATGCATATTGTGTTTACGAATTCTTTTTGTATTATGTACATATTACATCTACTTCGATTGCTGTTAAATATGTTAGATTAATGTATGCATGCTTTCATATTATACACTTAAATGTTTTGGGATTGTTTCAAAAAGCAGTTAAATTTAAAAAGCCCATATATTAGAATAGGAATTCTAATTAAAAGAAGGAGGGGAAGATGTAATCAAATTAAAATCACAATCTTATGAAATATTTGTAATATTTAAATTTTCATTTAAACTTATTTAATAATTTTAATTAATCATAATTAATAAAGTTTTAGTTAATTTCAATTAACAAAATTTTATAATAACTATTGCATATTGTTTAAAATAACTATTGCATATTGTTTAAAATAACTATTGCATATTGTTTAAAATAACTAGTGCATATTGTTTAAAATAACTTTTGCATCTTGTTTAGAATAACTATTATATATTGTTAAAAATACTTAAGGAATTGGGCAATTTATATCGCATTAAGCCCAGTTTTAAAAAAAACCACATCGGTACACTTTTTGTGCCAGGTGAGCTACAAACTCTATCATATTGAAAAACTACCTTGATGTACTATAAGAAAACAGCTTAGTAAGCTAAGAGAAAGAGTAGCACATTCCAATCTAAATTGTTTACCAAATCAAGAACGCAAACGTAAGCAGTAGAAACTTCCAGAAAGTTCCATGACTAAGGGTTAACAGCTTTGACCCGAACAAATATAAAAAAGTGGGTGAATCAGCGTACCACGTGAGACCACGTAGGATCACGTGAGAAACGTATTTGCAAATAAATATATTCATACTTAAATTATTGTCTACTACTTTAATTTGTTTCAGCTACATTCAGTGTAGGGTATTCAGAAAAGTTGTTTGACTGCATAATATCCAAATAAATATATATTGCGTATTTATGATAATTGCTATTTTATAAGTATCATATTAGTTAAACAAATAGTACTGTTTTCTCATAAATAAATAATTTCTTTATTTTAGGAGTTGATAAAACAATGTTAATGCTTGAAAACTGTTAGTGAAATTGAATAATATTCTGTGTGATTTATTAACATATAATAAGAATCAATATCGTTGCATATGTACTTATATATCATAAATGATATTTATGCATGCAAACATTTATCTTGTTTTAATAAATTAACACAGTGTTTTCTGGATATTTTACAGAGAATAAAATGGGCTGTTTATACTATCGACTTCTTTAATTATTTACATCTATTATGGATCAAAGAATATTAGCGCTTAACGCTAATTCGCACAGATCGAAGAATGGAAGCATTTAATGCTAATTGAAAATGAAATACAATAGAAACAACATTCACTAAGACCGTAATGTACAGAATAATTAATTATTAAGAACTAAATAATTTATCGTACGTAAATGAAAATCCCGTTACCAGTTACAGTAGATGGAAATAATGAAAACCTCAAGGAACATTAAAATATATAGTAAAAGTACGTACGATATCTGGACAACAGATCACATTTGGGATCCCAAAACCAATTACTTGTAACTATTGCGCAATTTTGTATTTCCTTAATGTCTAAGAACTAATAAATGCGCGAAAATTATAAGACGTACATGAGTAGATTATCGTTGTCATCATATATATTCCGTCATATCTAGTTTTAATTCATCGAGTTTCGCAACGAACCCTCATTTTAATGGAAAATAATATAACATGTTCTAAGGGCATAGATGACTTTGAAATATTGTGTTTGCACATAAAAAAGCATAATGCCAGAAATGCTTTGGTTCTTTTTTAGCCATATTTTGTTCGTAAATTACTGTTTCATTTTCTTCCATATCACTCGTTCATGTACTGAATACATGATAATAGAGTTAAATACTTAATCAATTCTAAATATTGGCGCAAAGTTTTCCTTATAGTACCATTAATATTTAAAGTCTCGTCAAATTATATTTCCAGCATGTTTGTTTATGATATTTAATTTCACATAACAAAGATTTTACAATATTCTGATAGAGAGAATTTCCTTGTTAAAAATATGTGTTATAAATTGGTGGTATAAGGCGATTGAATCATGATATAGTACTATTTTGGTCCGAAATGCTGTCCATTATTTGCTTTATGCCAATTCGTCATTCGGGAAAGTAAACCACCTCCCCGCCATTATTATCACGGACATAAACTGTTGGTATGTTTTCCTTGTGAATATCGCCGGCAATCATTTAGGCATCTCGGTCATCTGTACATATCCTGGCGGCTGCCATGACCTCTACCTCTAAAACATCCGTCTTACGCTTTTTTTGTTGGCTTTTGTGATCCGGAGTGCTATCATAGTGTTTAGCAATCTTCGCTTTTGGTACCAATCGGTCATCATTTGTTAAGCGCGAACTCTCACCATTTAAGGCATCATTTTTATCAGTGGGTTGTTTGGAATGGTGGTCGTTGTTAGCTGAAATGCAAGTGCAATTATTAAAAAACATATTCAAGCCATTTGCACAAATACATTCTTAAATGTTTTATAACTATCAATACATGGTGCCCTAGTTCATCGACACATTAATCCAGATTAAAGCTTTACTTTATTATTTTAAAATAAACATTCTGACCTAATTTAATTGAAAAATTAATATATGTTGCCTACCGAGTTATTAGAATTTTTCTTAGAACTGAGCATGTTTCTAAGTTTATTTGACGAACTTTATTCATAACTTTGTTGACATAGTAAAGATAATTATTCTAATCAAAATGCATCAAGATTGAGTCATACATGTAGCTTCTAGATTGTTAGTCATGTTGTGTTTTTTTTTCTCTAAGATTTAACCTCAAGCTAGTTTTACTACGCACATGAACAATATGAGCAGCAACATTGTGGCCGAGATTCATCAAGATGGCCCCCAGAATGGTAAAAGGGGTTTCTAACAGTTGACCTCGTTTTAGACGCACGTGATTTAAATAAGCGTTTATCATGTTAAATTGCCGATATGAACATTCTTTCAAAATGTCATCATGATTGAGTCATGAAAAAAGCCTTCTCGTGTGGAAGCCATGTGTTTCTAACAAATTTACTTGGTGAATTTTAAAAATATCCATAATAATGTCAAGCTTAACATTCGGATTAAAATGTATCACGAATAAGTGAAATATATGGCTTGTAAATGAGTACAGGAATTGAACTTAACAATATTTACGAGTATGAATAAAACATAGTTATACTAAAGAATTTTATTACAATTTTCGTCTAATTAGGACATACTTACTTACTTGTGCTATTACCACAAGAAACAAACTGTACGTTAAAGCTAAAAAAAGCGAAATTTTAGAGCATATACAATAAACACAAACTTAATAATACTTATTTTTTTAAATTGTGTGACATTGTTGTAGAATGTCTGCATTATAGATTTTATTCAATTTTTAATATGACCAGCAGATATCTTAATGATATTTTAAACATTGATAATCCTTTCTTTTACGGTATATGCTAAATATCCAACCTTAATACCTCCCTTAAATAGATTACGTTCATCGTTTGCCGATGTTGTATTCCATCTCATTAGTGTTGACAATAATGTGAAAATCATATTTGAAAAAAATAATATTGTTCATTTACCATTCCTAGATGGTAATATTCCTAAAGGTCCTACTAATAAAATTTCACATTTTCTTCGAAACGCAAGGGCTTATTCATGAGTTAAGGATTTCAATAAACGTTATCTGGATCAGAAAAACATTTAAGCAATTCTTCTTATACCATAATTTTATCTTCGTTACAAATTCTCGAAATTCGACTGCATAGAAAGCCTAAGTAGTATTTGAAACGATCCCGAGTCCATTTCCTTGGACTAGAACCAGTACCAGGTGTCTTTTAGGGGAACGCTCCTACTTCGGGAATCGAACCCCACGACCTTCCGCCACGACGAACTTAATACTTATTAATATAAAGCATTATTTTTAATATAAAGGATGAGATTGGCTGACATCAAAAACATGATAATTGTTATTGTAATCGAATGTAATCATAACAAAATGTATTTATATAAATATATTTTATTTATTTATTTATTTTATAATTATTTTATTTTTTTATTTATACTTATATATTTTTATATTATTAAACAAATATGTGTTTCACGTGTTCTTCTTGTTAACATTGTAGTAAATTGAATACTAAACATATAGCAATTAAACTCATTAAAGAAGAATTTCTTGCAGTAAAATAGGAATCTACTTGTATTGTTAAAAAATATTATCATCGACTTTTAAGGAAAACGTGAAACCTGATTATGTCCCATCGGATTAATGTTTACTTTATTTATGGACGTATGTCGGTCATCTGGTGCGGATATTTCTGGTTTAACTGTGTTTTTTAAGCAAATATCATTCTTTATATATTTTTATAATTTTAAAACAATAAACCGCATTCGAGACTATTTAAGCTCTTCTAACTAATGTAGCTAAGGATAGAGTTAATTTGGTTGTTCAATTGCAAAAAGACTGTCGATAAAAAAGCAATGCTTAACTGTCACTATTGTGCCACAAAACATCATCATATAAAACAAATAATAATAATAATATTAATAAGCTCTAAAATTGTGACTGGATAAAATTAATTTACAACGAATTGTTGATAAAGTATCAAAACCAATTATAAGGTGAAATTAAACTATTTATAATGGTTTATTAAAGATTTGTTTTTATTTTTGAACGTCCATAGTAAAGTGAGATTAAACGTACAATTATAATGTATCATTTAGGAATTGAAATAATGCATTTTAAGTAATTATGTTATATTTAATTTATTTTATTTAATTAATGTTGTGGCAATTAATTTCTTTTTGAGCTGCACGCCACATTAAAAAGATGTTAAAAACGCAAACAGTTATAATTGTAATTGTCTTTATATGTTTTGTATTTTTACGCTGTTTTGTAATATTTGATTTGGATTTCAATAATTTGAAAATCAAGTGGAAAATGTAAATACAAAAATACCATTGAATATAATTAGGTATATTGGTAATTATTCAGAAGAATCCCCAATTAAGCTTTTGGCCCTGGTCTAACAGCGAAATAATATTCCTGGTCGAAAGGTAAATCTAAAATATATATGTATAACGCAAATTTAAGTTTATATGTTTAATTCATACTTTTCAATATTTGAAAAACTCGTGTACCGAGTACAGTAGGACACTTAAATAATAAAAACAAGCTTCACATCTAGTTCTTTACTGATAATGATGTTCGCTAAAAGAAAAATCTGAAGAAAAAAACATGTTTATACAGGTTTTTGTCAGAATTAAAAATTAGCGTGATAATAAACTTAAGATTATGTTCTTGCATCCAAAGGATGATCTACTGATAATCATGATTTAAGAAATCTGTTTAAAGAAAGAAAAATACATGCGAGCTAAGTAGTATAATATTAATACCATAAAATAAAAACATTTGCAATTAATGCACTATTCAATTTGTGTCAACACGTTTTTCAAACCAAGTAAAATTGTAACAAACATTTATATTTAATTTTGAAGAAATTCATGTACTATTCTATCTTCAGCTGTTAACAATTGAAATAAAGATACATGTCTGCCTTTTATCATGGGAACACGAGATTGAAAAACTCAAATTTAAAAACCTGAATGTCTGCCTGTGTCTTTAATGATTTCCTGTTTGAAAAATATGTATCTTGTTGTTTATTTGCCTTTAACATGTGTTTTCTTAATGTTTAATTACTATTCGTATTATTGTCATAGTGTGTTGTTGTTTTTGTTGTTTTGTTTGGGAGGGGGGATAATTTGCTAAGCATGGTTCTAATAACTTGAAATAGGTATGTTCTAACTGAAATTAACCTAACACGTTATGCATTCGTTACATTATCATATTGTTTCTCTTTAGTCCTAAACATCATATGTTTGTTTTAAATACATTGTTGTTATTTACGTATAATCTGGGCTGGAACGAATAATAAGGCAATAATAGGTTTTTGTTTTCAACATAACTTACATTCTTGATAAAGAAGTAAATCCAAAAACCTGACATGTGAGTTATTGACACATAACTTATCGAATTATAAACAACTCATTTCGCATATGCATGAGTTTGCCTCTAAGTCGTTTTTTGAATTACCTAAAATATTTCTACACGATCTACATGTCTTCAAATGTATTCATCAGTATCATGCAAATAATAAAAGCATGGTTTAACAAACGATAATTACGTGCACGTGGTATGAAATCACATTGGTCAAAAAAATAATTCTAAGAGATTAAATTATATATAAAAATTAAGAAACTTCTATTTGACACTTGCCAAGATCTCACCGTCTACTTTCATTTGTTTTGTTTTTAAATATAAATCTTATACAAGTGCGTACATTTTGATGTCTTTCTGCGAACAAATAAATCAATATTCCAAGAGAAAGAACTCAACTTAAGTACATTTTGTTATTTTTATAGTGATATTTTCGACCCGGATCAAATATCAAAGCCATAAATAAAATAAAAAAATTGCAATGTACATGGCTGTGGTTTTTCATGTTTTATTTTTTGGGGGTAACATTTAATTATATGCACAAATGATGTGAGGGGTAATAAAAATATCATACTTTCGACAATGGGTCTCCAAAACATATTGGGTTATATATGTAATCTAGCTGCATTAAATGTTAAAGTACATGTGCAACAAAATATTTCATTGGATTTCACCTAAGGATATATTCAGCAAGAAATTAATAGCAAATGTTTAAGCAATGGCTTAGACGTTTGATATCAGCGATATGTTATAAACGGTTGATATAATATTATAGAAAGCCTGTTTGCATTAAGTTATTCGAAAAATATTTTGATACGTAAACCAATACGAAAAACAAACATCTGACGTGTATTGAAAGTGTAGCAAAGGTTACACATATTTGTGCCATCGATATGTTTCACAATAGATGCTGTATCAACCAATTGTGGAACAATGACAAAATCAACAAATATCCCTACATCAGAAAAAGAGTGTTCAACAAGATTCAAGGTGGCCATACCTTACAATGGACTGCAAGCATATTCAAAATCAGCGAAGATTTAATTTAAAATAAATATTCTTTCATGATGATTGGAAAAATGAACTGCTAGTGTTTACAAGCTTTGTCTTGAATGTGATATCTTCTTATCCTGGTTTGCACCCCACGAGACCAAGTTTCAAGTTGGGTTGAAATATCATTCAGACAAATGTTCTGACGAAGAGTCAAGTAAATTTATATGGCCTCTAGAGTGTTCGCATGATAAATGTTGACGACGGACGACGCACGACACACAATGCACGACAAACGAAGAAAAACAGTGATCACACATTAAAGCTTTACATGAGTAAGATGTGCTAAGGTGGTCTAATGCACCCGATTTAAACAAATACAAATTAAGCAGTAATGGTATTCATCAATATCAGCACCATATGTTCTCATTTTTGTATAAGCTGTTGTTGATTTTCATGTTTAATTGAATAAAGAAATTTACGTTTTACCTCGACAAAAGCGTGGACAACAGCCTAGACAACAGCCTGGACAATGGCAGTGTATGTTTCCCATTGTTAGACTAAAATTCAATAAAACAAAGATTATGTGTCGTTTTTCGTTTATAATTCTACAACAAATTATGTAGTTCTGTGAATCTTTAGAAAAACATACATTATTTAGATAAACACACATAATTTAACGTCATTCATGAGACTTTCTATTTTTTACGTAGATAAAACGAGAGCACACTGACCTGAGGTTTTCATATATACATGTATATATAATACAAGTAGTATAGTTATTTTTTCAGCTGTCAAAGCATGAATCATTATTAAGCGGTTTGTTATTTGTTATTTATATCGTCGGATGTATTGATGCCATACTTAGTGTACCGGGCAGAAAGTACTTGTATTGGCAGGGTTTTTATTTTTTTATTTCTTCTTTCTATAGAAAGGCGAATTGTTTAGTGATAAAATGCTCTTTGCTTTAAGACAAGTGTCAATTTTAAAGTCCTTATTGAGTGACTTTCTTTTATCGATTATTAGTATTAAGAGTTTTTAATTATTCGAGAATATTTTATTATGAATACGTCAAGTCATATTTGTTTTCTATAACTATTCCAAACAATTGATCACTACAAATTAAAAAATATCCTTATCATTTTTATTTTTTTGTAGCATTTAATGCTTTTTATAATAAAAAAAATAATTAAAAAACTAAATTAAAACAAACACGATGTTCAGTTGCTAACGTGTATGACTTTATAATTTAAACAAGTTTTTAAACAAATGTATTAAAATGTTGGTTCCGAACCCATTTGTTATTAAGCCGATTCTCTATTTATTTAAACAACTTATCCGCTGACACGGACGACAAAAATGTAACCTGTAATTTCAATGCCATGAAATGCTTATCAATTCCCGTCTTCAACAGAAAATACTTTGACGTGTACAATTCTAAAAATAAAATATTCAGCTACCGTGCAAATTATGCATAATTTGACGTTGGGAAAACTGCCTATATCCAAAAAAGAAAAGACACTCTTGAATCAATGAGAAAAAAAAACTCATTAAATATAAGTAAATTGGTATAATGGTGTTTTTTTTAACAAATACGTCATGTTGTTATGTCTGTGTGTCTGTGATTATGTCTGGGCGGACGGACGGGCGGGTAGTTAAACGGGCATACGCACGGGAGGTTGAACGGACGGACAGACAGAGTGGCTGACAGAGAGAGAAAGAGAGGGACAGACAGACAAGACGGTCGGTCTCACGGTTGGTCGGTCTGTATATACGCAAAAGAAAGCAAAATAGCTAACATAGACAAACCTTAACAATTGTACGAAATTGCAATATCCACAAATCGCACCTCGATTTCAACAATTTAAGGTTCTTTATTTATATTTGTTAGCAGATATGCTACGCCTATCGGATTCGTGTACAATATTTTTTCTGCAACTAAGGTGGTGAACGTTAACGATGCATCAGTAGGTTTAAAGCGAGATTTTGATGTACTGGTTATAAAAATGACGAATCTTTGTTTACATAAAGTGAATGATAAGATCATTTCCGTTAAGGTATAATATGTGAATTGTGACAAACACTTTTCTGATACCATATCATTAGCAGACTCTGGTTGCTAAGAGGAAAATACCCTGATAAAAAAGTTATTGATGAAACTGGTGGAACACATAGAAA